>NW_014569813.1:110396-139144 GCF_001313835.1 Polistes canadensis
CTTTTCAAAAAAATTGCAAAGATGCACAATTTGCAGCATTGCATTCTCTGACATTTTCTGAACCTTTGCAAATCGATTTATAATTTAAAAAGGTATTCTACGTGTAAACAAAAGAATGTACTTCAATTTAGTATAAGTTTTATCTAAATCTATTAACTTTTAGTATAAAAAATATTTACCAAACCTTTTCCAAAAAATTGCAAAGATGCACAATTTACAGCATTGCATTCTCTGACATTTCCTGAACTTCACATGCTAAATTAAATTAAACTTATGACTGTAATAAAAAGGATGTTATATTGACTTATGAACATAACTATCAAGTTGCTGAGGAAGTCTCAAATAGAGACGAAACGTTCAACGGATAAATATAGTGTTCATCTTAATTAAACCCGTCCAAAAAACAACTTCCCTAAGAGTAAACTTAGTAATAATATTGACTAATATTATATTATCTTGATGAAGCATTGATATTTGATTTTATGATTTATATAAATTATCTTTTCTCATTTTTACAGTATTGTTAGTTAATATTTTAGTAGTCATTTGTGTATTGATACACTAAAAAAAGCAATTAAGCAAATGTCTGTCTAACTAAGCCCCAAGCTTATTGAATAAATGATCTTATATATATTCATAAAGTTCATGTATAAAAATTACAGCAAATTTATTACTTTAGACTATATATTTTTTGATGATTCTTAATATGTATTAATGATTATGTGAATATATATTTATTAATTTGAATGTATATTGTATAATAAAATAATTACCTACTAACAGGCATAGTTATTGATAATCATAAAATCTATCAAATACTTTTAACATATTGAAGTATTTTTATTATATTTAGAAATATTTGTTTATATTTTAGAAAAAATTATAATTGATTATAATTGAAGAGTAAAGTTTTTATAAAAATTTAAAGATTAACAATAAAATTTATAATTGCATTATATTAGCCAAATATTTCTATATAACATTATTTTTATTAGAATTTTATATACAAAAAGTATTAAAATACATGAAATTTAGGGATTTATCTATTATCTATTACATTTAATACTGTTTGTCAGTGTATTTTAATAAATTGGCATGCTTAAGCTCTTCATATTCTCGTTTATCGAAATTCTATTTTTAAAAAATTAATACATGGACTATATTATTATTTAAAATTTATATTTTCATTTACTACTGTGCAAATAATAAGTCATAAGAAATGAAATACCTGGTAGACTAGAAACAATCCATTGCATTATATTTGTTCGGTGGAGATTCATGCATGGTATTTAATGAGTCATTGTATTAATATATTAAAACATTTTTTTGTAGAAAAACCCTCTAAAAAGTTTGAATGTAACGAATTTTTCCAGTCTATCTTGTATATATATAAGGCACATTAGTTCTTAATATTTAATTTTTATATCTAATTGATGAATGTTTATATATCTAATTATTTTATGATAGTCATTACAGTCTTAATTGGATTTATATATTATTAAATTATGCCTTTGTTAGATATCTATTAATACGTGATCATAATTTTTTATAGCATATAAAAATGTGATTAACATGACGCACATTGTAGGTTTTATTATAAACCTTATTTTCAGTTACTGTTTAAAATTGATACTTCAGGGCACATTAACAAAAACATTTTATAAATATTTTTTAAAGTCATTATCTAAATTTAAAAGCTCGTTTACGCACCAAAAGTACCAATTTTCAATCCATGCTTGGATACAGGTACATATGACCTGCTGTCTCAGTAAAAACTGAGAAGCGGAAGGTACTATTTTCATTAACAGCACATGATCAATAAACATTTTTTTTTTCAGGTATAGATACGTAGTTGTAAATATGTTTATAATATAAGAGATCAAACATTATACTATCTTAATTATATTTATATATATGTGTTTGCATCTGTGCAATTTTTACCTTCAAACTGTACAAAATTGTCTATTTATATGTGGTTATGATACTAATAAGTATTAGATTCTTGTTTTTAAAAAACGTCATGTAATAATACTTATCTTGATCATACCTTATTTGTACATTTTTGTACTTTTTCACTTAATAATAAATTTAAAATACTACCACACTTTTGTTTGATTCATAATTTTGATTCAACATTTATGGCAGCATTACTTTTATATTAGCTAAATATTTTGATTTTGAAAAAAATACTTTGTTAGATAACATTTTTTTATATATATATATTAAATTATTTAATTATACTATATTTTTTATCAAAATTGTGTCTGGCAACTTTGTCAATGTAAAGTTTTGGGGAAATAAGCAGAAGGCAAAATTTGTTTGTCCGACAGACCAGCTCTTCTTAACCCACCTTGTAATGCCACATTTGAACCTTTTGTTTTGGTTCCATTCGAAGATATGCATGGATTATTACTTTCTACAATAGCTGGTACAGATGACATACCTGGCATATTCCCTGGTAATTTATTTAGAGTATTAATGCGATCCATTGGTGTACTGGTACTAGAAATTTGTCCAGCCTTGTTAATAGAAGACAAACCCATTGTACTATCTCCTACTCCCATGGATCTGGCAGTTGTACGAGTAGTTTGATTAATATTTGGATTTTGAACTATTGGATTTTTTAATGGCAACCCTGATAATGTAGTAGGTGCTATAGTGCCAGGTGCAGGTGTTCGTGTTTCAAATCTATTTGCATATAATTTGTTTGATCTTGGTAAAGTTAATTGTACAGATGATGGAATAGTAACTGGAGCTGGAGTAGTAGTGCTCTGAAGTGGTGATTGATTGTCAGCTAAACGACGATTCAACCAATTGATTACTGTAATCAAATATACACAAATTTAATGAAATAGTAATAATGAATTATTGTAGAATATTATATTTATAAAAATAAAAAGAAAGTTACTATATACATTTACCATTATCGTTATTTTTGATTACTTTGTCTTTTTCTTCCAATTGATTTTGTAATACTTTTGCTTGTTCTTTTAAGAGTTCTATTTCTACTTTCGCCTCTTTAATATCTTTATTTACAATTTCCATTTTACTTTCCAATTGACCAACTTCCTTTTGTTTACTATCTAATAATCTTTCTTGTTCCAATGCTATACTTGTTCTCAGTTTTAATTTAGATTTAGTAGAAGCTAATTCATTTTGTAATTTTGTTAATATTTCATTAGCTTTTACTAACTCGTCGCTTAAACTTCTCAAAGAATTTTGTTTGCGTTGTAATTGGCCTTCCTTATCAGCTAAAAGTTCCTCCAATTGTTGTTTTTGTTCTTTCGCTGTTTTTAACATTTCCATATGTTTATTAATAATTACACCCTTATCTTTTAATTCTTGATCAAGTACAGCTACTTTCGTACGTAAACCATTAACGGCTTTATCTTTTTCGTGAAAATCTATATCTAATTTTGAATTTTGTTTCTTTAAAAGTGCTAATTCTTTTTGGGCAAGATTTAATTCTTTTTCAATATTCTGTAATTGTTTACTCTGCTCTTTGTTAGTGGCTTCAAGATATGACAATTTATCCTTATAACTCATATTTTGTGTACGCAATTCAGCAAGTTCAGCATGTAATTGTTTTAAAGTTTCTGTATGTCTAAGTTCTAACTCCATTTTGTCTTTGTCGCTTTGACGTTGCCATTCTAGCCTTGCCTGAGCAAATCTATTATATAAATTATCAATAATATACAATTTATAAAAAAAGTTTAATGTATATAAAATAGAAAACATGAAAATCAAATGAGAATTAAATATATCTACCTGTCCTTTTCGATACTTATTTGCTGAGTAGAATTAATTTGAATTTGACTTTTTTCTGCTAAATATCTTTGTTCTAATTGATCTAATTCTTTAGTTTTAGATTCAAATTTAATAGTCAAGTCATTCAATCGCGTTTCTAAACCAACTACATCTCTATTCTTTTGTAAAACATTTTCTTTTAATTGTTTTATTTTCATAGCCATATGAGTTCTCAAATCAAAATCGTTAGCAGGAGATATGAATAAACTTAAATGGCATAGATGTTTAAAATTATTAGTTTCAACCAGTTTGAATGTCCATTCTCCATTTTCTTCTGCTAATAGCAAAAGAAATTTGGGTGGTGCTTTTGACACATTGGAACCAGGTACATTGCATTGTTCTAATAAACATATTAATTGAGTTGCAAAATTGTCAAAGTCAACTAATAAACCTTGTTGAGCTTTCAGTACTTTAAAATCTTCCTCAGCAATAAACAAAGAATATAAAAAGCAAGGATCATCATCGTCTGACAATAAAACACATAAACTCTGAAATAAAATGATTGGCATTTGGTAATATTTGTAGGAATTTAAATCATTACCATGATTTATATAATAATAACAGTTTGATAACAAGTTGTCCTATACGAAAACATATTAATGTGGAAAAGAGTGTGTTAAGTATTAATATTTAATAAGTAGAATCTGTGTGGGAATTTTGACAAATAGTAAAAGGGTTATTTGTAGAAAATAAATGATACCTTACGACAAACAGGACTAAGACCAGCATGAGTTTCAACGTTCACCCTAAGTTCACGTTGTCTTTCTTCTTTATGTTGAGGTTTTATATAAACCTTTTGCACTTTAGTATACAGCACTTCGACATTGTTCAATTGGAGTCCAGAATCAGTACTCGTACCGCTGCCTCCTATACTGTTCAAATAATTCATCCTTCACCAGCACTATTGAAAAACATTTGTAAATCTCGAGTAATTGATTAATTTCAATGATAATATTAAATAATTCGAGTTTCGATTCATCTGTTTGAAAACTTTTAAATATCTTTAGATACAAGAGAACGAAGTTTCAAATTATACATCAAAAATCGACGCACGCGTAATACTGGTGGTGCCATCTAAACAACACGCGCCGTAACTATTCTTTTTCCCCCTCCACTTTCCTTCATCCCTCTTTTTTGTTTATCTTATTTAATTTTATTTTTTATTACATTTTATACTATTATTTATATATAATAATTTATATCACACTTATACGATACGACTAGTTAAGGAAATGTTCTATGTGGTTTAATATTTGTGTTGATAATTATGTGACAATATTACATTAATATGACAAGATTACATTGACAACATGTGTCAAAAAATTGAAAATATTATATTTGTAATGTATTTTATATATCACAATTATTTATATTATAATATGAATCATAAAATGTCAATTATGTTTAGTTTTATAATTTAGGCCACTGTGTTATAATTTAGTTGCATTTAGTTGCAATAAATGCAGTGATTAATTTTTTGTCTCTCCAGTCAGATTAATTTAGAAGTGATATTGTATTTTGATAGGTTTATGTTTTATTTGTATATTGTTATGTTGTATGTTGTATTCTTATTATTATGTGTAAGATTTTCATTTAGATAATTTCAAAGTAGTAATAATTTGTATAACGATTAATATATATTTTTATATTTTATTTATTTTCATTCTAATGTACAGTAATAATAACTGAACAATATTATGAACTTAATATTCATTAGTATTAAAGAAACATATTGATATACAGCATAATAATAAATTATGGTTAATAACATACATGTCACTTCTGGTAAGACGGGATAGTTTTTAATATAATTAGATATAAATTATTATCGTTATTAAGCTCGCTTTTTTTGGCCGTCAGTTGAATGAATTTTCGTGCGACCACCACAATCGCACGAAAATTGCTTGACGATATAAGTTTATTTTTATGTTGTAGTTTACGCTTTTTTTATTTATTTTTATTATTTTTTCTTCTCCTATTAGCGTTCCATAATATGCATATAGTAATTATATGTATTTAATAAAATAATTGATTGATCACAATTTAATATTTTTATAATTAACAATTTACCTTATTGATTGCCTAGTTTTTTCATTATAAGTTGCCTACTTTTTTCCTCGAAAGAATCCTACATTTTTCAGATATTAATTCATAATTATTTCCGTTTTACCTTCTATAATACATGCTATTATATTACTGAAAAATTTAAGATTCTCTTGAGAAATGTAGTATATATATATACAAATATTTTACTCAGGTTCATTCAAGCGTAGGCGTGCAAAGTCTTCAAAAACAATATTATCATCGTCATCGTTTGCATAGCAAGAATTTTCATAGCGAGCCCTATCGATGCTCTTGCTCTTTTTCATCATGGCCTTTTCTTTTTCAACAGATCCTTTGGCAGCAGACAAAAATAATAGATTTGAAAATTCATATAGTTAAAATTATAAATAAAGTCTATCTATATAATTGAAAAGTTTTTCTCTTTACCAGGAGTAGGATGCATTAATTTAAATGGAACATCCGTAATCAGTTCACCTCCCAAAGTGCCGCAGTTTAATTTTACTCTTACAGAATAAGAAATAACAATGCCCATTGCTTCCGCAGGGCATTTACCTTCTTGCACCATGGTTGAAGATGCAAGATTTACATCATCATCCTTATGATATATGAAAATTAAAGATCAGTAAATCGTTTCAATAAAAGATGTAATTTTATAACATTTATTATACTTGCAGTACCTTAAGGTGTCCATCAAGAGCAATACCACGGCGATCCTTGTTGCTGCTAGCCAAGGGTACAAGATAGAATTGTTTCGTGAAAGATGCACCAGGAGTAATTGGGCAACCTTCGCGAGTTTCTAAGCTAGCAACATGTCGTGAGAATTGAGCATTGACCATAGTAACTTCGCAGTGTTGCACCACAAAGAGCTGCAGCAGTCACAATGTTATATTTAATTATATTTCTTCATAAAGGAATTATTTTTAGCATATATTATGTGCATCAATATAATGTACCTTAATATTTTTCACTGCTTTTCTAGAATTATTTGTAATTATAACATTAGCTGCCACCTTTTCTCCGTGGTAGTAAATTTCCTTGTCGAGTGTAACTTCTAAATTAAGTTTGCCCTGAGAGAAAGTGAATCCTTTTGATACAAGAGAGCTCGGAAGTCTGCGTCCTCGTGTTGGTGGTGCATATTGCAGTTTCTTAATAGTCAATGCTACGGATGATCTCTTATGGCCCTATAAACGACATTAATATTGTTCTTTTTTTCTCTATATGAACTTTTATTAAGTTTAAGCTTTCCATTATTCCTTGCTCTTTTTGCTTAGATTACCTTGTCTTCTTCGTTTTCACCAACATAAATTTTAACAGTATAGTCAACACCCAATGGTTTGCCCTGATCGTCATCTCCAGGTTGAAGAGTAACGGAGCTTGGAGAGTTCTGAGGGAACTGGAAGATGAATGGATAGGCATTTGGTCCGAGACGTTTCAATAATCTTTCTTGAATTTCAGTCGTTTCCTGCTTTTCCTTTTTGAAAGGAACTATTTGATCTCGACAAAGAACCAATTCTTTGCTGAATTTGACACCCATTACTTCATCTTCCTCTCGACCAAAGCGGTAGGTTGTAGTTACCTTAATAATAATAGCGAGTATTTTGTTGTGAATTATTTTGTATATTGTATGAGAGGCAATTTTAGGAAATACATCTATTCATGCCAACCTGTCCGTAAACCTTTCGTCCCTGGAGGTAATCATTTTCCACGACAATGATGCCATCGATAGGATCCACATGATCTAGATGATCAATGAAATCTCGTTTGCCCAGGTAAACAGTGACCTTGCCTGTTAGTACATAGGTGTATGGTACTCATTATATTAGAAGAATAAATTTGTTAAACAGTTTTTTAATTTAGAAAAATGATTTCTTTGTAATGAATATAATTTTTTGCATTTATATATATGTGTTATAACACTTACCATTAGGCGTGGTCTTTTTGAATACCTTTATGGCTACGACGAAAGCCAAAAACAAGATAGGGAACATTTGGCACTTTTTTTCTACTCAAGCTGCTTAGTGAAGGTTTGTGTCCAAACCAGAAGTGACAATTCCAAACGCCTCGGTGGTGCCTTCATATACCCTTTACCAGGGGCTTCACAACTTGAAGCCATATTACTAATTACATTATTTCATTATATAATTTACTTAATAAGATTTATAATGCACATCTAGTTATAACTTTGTTACGTCTTTTGTATCATATTCAGTAATTCAGATGCTTTGCTGTTAGAAGAATGATGGTACATTAGTATCATAAGTGAAAGATTTGTCTCATATATTTTCTGTGCTATAATAGTTTTATTTTATAGTTTTTTATACGTGCTTCATAATAATGTGTTTTAATTGTAATAACATCTACGAATGATGACATTATTTCTCTCAATTTCATGATTAATAAATTTTTATATAGAACAATGAGAGGTTTTACAAAACCAGACTTAGTATCTCATATTACATTCTATTATAAGAATAGGAGATGGTATATAAAGAAAAATTTTTACAGGGAACAAAAAAAATTTTAAAGAATACTAAGAAATCTTTATTTCGTATTGTTATTATTATCGTCATCATTATTCACAATGGTTTGTACGATCTGACAATGTATGTATTGTTACAGCTCGTTATATTCTTATTACAAATAAAGAGTGTTTATACTAGATAAAGATATAGGCATATGTAAAAAGAAATTGACTACATATATTAAAGAAAAGATCATATTTTGATTTGAAATAGTATTTTAGCTATATAGTATCGCATAACCATTTCAATAATCAACCTTTTCATACATTTTAATAATGCTCCATTAAAATCGTACAATTTTACATAATAATTTTACATGATAATCTTAATGCTAACAAATATATATGTTTTGTTCACGTGGAACTCTTGTACATACTAAAAACAAAAAGAAGAAAAAAGAAAAAAGGCATACCAAACAAAAAAGAAGAAAATTCAAAATAACATTATAACATTTAATTTAAAAAAATTATATTTTTATCGAAACTCATTCGATTTTGTGAAGACAACAAAAGACATTTTAATACATTTCAATCTTCTCCTTGTACACTTTGCTTTGTATTAGCGATTTCCTTTAGTCATGGATAATATTACAATAATGACACATGATTTACAAATTTGTAGTATACAAGCATTAATTATTGCATTTCTTAAGGAAAATATCTGAGACGCTGTAGCATTATAACTGTACACTAACAAAGAACTATCACATGAATGTTCTAGGCTATTGTAAAGTACAGTACTTCAAGCCTCGTATAAGATATTAATTTCAACAGCATCAGCTCTTATATAAGAACATTCTCGCAATACAGTTCCCTGATACCACCATAACTTTATTTATGTGACAGTACAAATATTGTTAGTTCAATAGTATACATTGTAAATTTTTTTTTAAGTCTGGCTGTTATTCAGTGTGAGTCTACTAAACTTACTTTACTATATTCTTCTTCCTTCTTCAAGGTTTTTGTATTTTTTATTTTTTTTTGTATTTTATTTATTTTTTTATTTTTAAAGTAAACTATACTGGGTTTGTCTAAAGATAATTTTTCGAATGAGGTGGCACAGCGTATTCAGCTTAAACTTGAAGCAAAATTTGTTTCACACAGTACAAATCTATAAATGGATAAAGAACCTTTATTATAAATCAAATTATGAAGAGGTAAAGGAATTACATAAATTATAAATTTCGTATATCAGCATAATTAATTCTTATCTCTAAGAAAAAAACTAAAATTAAAAAAAACAAAAAATAATAAGGATTTATATAATAATTAAATAAAAAGTTTATAAGAGCAAATCTCACATAATATTCATCAAAGAAATGTGTCCTTATAAATAACAATCTTCTTTTAGGATAGATCTGAAATTGAACATTATATCAAATATACAGATATCAATTGTGAACAATAAACGCAATAAAAACAATTGTTACATACAACTTGGCGCAGCTGCAGATTCAAATCTTTTCTGTATCTGATCATAGGTGAATTTAACAAAAGCATCATACTGCTCTGAAAGCTTCATGTTTAAAATCTGATCATATTCCTCTCGAATTTGTGTTTCTTGTTCCTTAAGCATCCGCTCGCAAATCAAGCCAACCTAATAAAATTATTAACAATGGACAGAAACAATAAATACTATAAATAGTATGCAAGTAATATAGTAACGATATATTGTTCATTTTTAAGTAATATTAATAAAATATTGTATACTTTTTTTGTATACCTGTCTAAATGTAAAAAGAGGCTTTTCTTTTCCGCTATGAGTGTAAGAATTTGAAGCACAAGCAGATGGGCTTGACGGACTGGAAGGACTTTCCATATCTGAAGAATCTCCATTGTTTACTTGAGGATTAAAATATAATTGCTTGCGTCGGTGCAGTCTACGAATCTCTTCTCTGATATTGGCAGCCATTTTTTCTATTTAGAAGAAAATATACATTATCATTTTCTTTTCACTTATTGTTAGTGAATGTTTAATTAAACAGGTATTCATACACACACAAATTTGTGTTTGTTATATAGTGATGTAATCTTACAACGTTCGTGGGTATTTATTTATTTGTATGTATAAATATATATATATATATACACATATATTTTTATACTAGTTTGTTCAGATGTTCAACCAGATTGTCATATTTTTAATAATTAACGAAACTTTTTATTTGACTCGTAGTCAAATCCAATAAATAAAATTCAAAGCATTAAGTCCGTTAATTTTACTTATCCCATCATATGCGCGCATGCGCGTGAGCGTTAATTCCAGTAGCCACTGTCATATATAAAAAAATAAAATTCTATAAAAAAAAAATAAATAAAAGAACATATAAAAGTTCATATTATTATATATAAATTATTAGGGTATATATTTTACGAATGCTATTAAATTTCATATCGGACGAATGATCAATTCGACCTGCGAATAAAAACGATTAGGGAACAAAAAAAAAAAGAAATTAAGAATCATTAAAAAGTCTATTATCATACTAAAAACCGAGTATAATGTCTTACAAAGTAATGAGTTCGAAAGAAAATTACGAAAAAAAATTAAAAGAAAGGAAGATAAATTGAAAAAAATTGATCACGCATAGACGTTCTTCTGAAGAATCCTGTCCCCCACCCTTCTTTCTAGTAGTAGTATAGTTGTGGTGGTGGTGGTGGCGGCCATACAATAGAATAACAGGGAAGCATAGGACTTTTGAAATCATAATGAGAAAACATGTTACAACCACTCGTACTTGTTACCGTATCGTAAAGTAAGGTAGAAAAAAAAATGGCCGTAAGCTATAATAATTACCAGGAGTTAGTTTGTGAGTAACCTCGCCAAAGGGCGAGGGATTTTGCGGTCCCGGATTGTTCTGCGTCGATGTACCGGGCGAAACGCACATAGGGACGCATCTTCGTCGCTTGCTAGGACGACCATGACTGTGCACCGGGTCGAACTCCAAGGATCTCTTTAGAGTAGCGCAGGCCATTTCTTTCGTTCGGCCGTTTCTCGTGCGCGTCGACTGACACCCAGATTATACCGGATTAGCCCCCCTTCGGCTGACAACGAATACAATTGAAAAGACCGCACGATCACCGTTACCTGTACAACGCCCCAAAATATGATTCTAGCTTCTAACCCGTCTATTTTACTCAGCGCCGAATTAATTTTCGTCGATTTTTCAATATGAAATCTAGGTTGCACCAAAACAAACACTGCGGTGAAACAATATGGCTGGTCAGCACGACTCCTCGACTAAGAACGATCATGGAACGAGTGCTTCGAGCATCGACGCACCATCTTTGTTATTCGTAATGCTCGCATTCCAGGCACCCCTAAGTCCGATTCTCATGATGACTAAGGCATATTTAAGAAAATATAAGTGCGCCTTTAAGCTTGTAAAATACCTTCCATTGCCGAGTAAACACTTTCTGATTGGTTGGATCATGTCTATGGTCCGATTTCCATCGAGGTAATCTTACCTTTTTATTTATCAATTTTCTATGTTATTTATTTTGGTTTTTTTTTATATATTATTTTTTCTATTCTTATATTTAGTGAATTATTTTTGTAATCAGGTGTATATATGTACAAACAATTCAGAATATTTACGATTTAAAGTCAATAAGCAATATTCTCATTGAACTATTTGTTACATTTATTTCAATTTGTAGTACGAAAAAAAAGATTTATTTATAAATAAAAGGTGACAGAAAGTAATGAATTAAATACCTTAAGTCTATTATTATACTATTCCATTTTCTTAGAAATTTGAAAAATACTTTATAGAAATTCGGATTGCACAATTGCATTACATAATAGTTACAATTTATCATAGTCAGTGGTTTTCATACTTTTTGTTGTATGTTGCATTCTAGATGAATTCGACCAATGACTTGCAATTATGTAGTATATATATATATATATATATAGGGAATATTTATTAACCAACTCTGCAGTCAGTTGAAAGGATTAATGTCTGGTGTTCTATTCTCTGTTTACGATTTTTATTAAATTAATATACAACTAGTTTCTTACTTTCTATAGTACTTAGAAAATCAAAGAAAATATAATGTCAAGCCCAGTGATAATTTCTGCTGCTACCAGACATACAGCCACGGTAATTATCAATCATATGTGTATATATATATATAGTGGAATTTTTACTATCTGATGATCTAGCATTTAAAAGTTCTATTCATGCTCCACTATTAATACGTTTTATTATCTGAATACTATTTTTACACTGTATTGGTTGTGTCATTTACCATCAAAACAAATAATCGAGACATAGTATACCCTTTGTACATTTTCATTTTTATTTATATTACTAATTATTATTATATTATTTGTTCTAAATAAACGTTTAAAATCATGATACAAATTACTGTTCTACTATACCAAAAATATCTTCATCTGAACAGTTAGTTCAAACACTGGAGCTTTTATTTTATATATATTAATATATAAATTATTATTTTTTTCTGTGATTATATCTACTAACAATCATAGTGAAATGAATATTTAATTTATTACAGAGAGTACTCTGTGTTAAATTAATATATTTTTAAAGAATTTATAAAATGATAAATTTCGTAGAATAAATAGAAATATTATTGTTCCAGCTTATATTCTTCCATGGCTTAGGTGATACAGGGTAAGTTATTATTTAAGATTTATCTGTAATTTTATATATATTTAGTAAAAGTATTAAATAATAATAACTTTCTACTTTACAGAAATGGTTGGGCCAGTCCTATAGCAGCTATAAGACAATCTCATGTCAAAGTTATTTGTCCAACAGCGTATGTTACAATATTATACCAATATTAAATTAATATTAAAATGATTAAACGAGAAAATTTAACATTTATATATTATTTTTGTAGACCAACAATGCCAGTTACTCTTAATGCAGGCTTTAGAATGCCATCTTGGTAAGTAAATTTAATAAACATTATAAAGATGTATTTTAAATCGCCATATTTAAAAGGATAATATACAGAATGAATCAACTAACGTTGTTACCACCTGTATAATAATTTTATATAGTTAAGTAGCATTTAATTAACAGGTTCGATTTACGATCTCTGGATCCTACTGGTCCAGAAGATGAAGAGGGTATACGTAAAGCTGCGGAATATGTTCGTAGTTTAATTGCACAAGAAGTTGCTGCAGGTATATCAACAAAAAATATTGTCCTAGGAGGATTTAGTCAAGGCGGAGCTTTAGCTATGTATAGTGCACTTACACACCCAGAACCTTTAGCTGGTATAGTAGCTTTGTCAACTTGGCTTCCTTTACATCAAAAGTTTCCAGCAGTAAGTTTTATTTCAAATCTTAATAATATTTTACTAATTCTCTAATTTTGACTTTACTATTATTACTATGGTTGTTATTATTTTATTCCCTTGTAAGGAAGCATTAGCAAACAATAATACACCGTTATTACAATGTCATGGAGATTGCGATCCTATAGTGCCATATAAATGGGGTCAAATGACTGCATCGTTTCTTAAACAATTTATGTCACAGACAGAATTTAAAACATACAGGGGAATGATGCATACATCCTCTGAAGAGGTAACATATTTATTTTTCAGATATGTATAATTATTATTTCTTTTCTTTTTTTGTTTATTCTGTTTATATTCTTTTAAATTTCTAATTCCCATTTTTTTTCCTCTTTTCTTCTATTTTCATTTTATAGAAAACATGTTATTAATATATAATTTTACAACCATTTTTCCAGGAAATGCGAGATGTGAAAAAATTCCTTAGCACAGTCTTGAAGCCATAATAAATTACGTTAAGCACACTTACATTTTAAGAATGAGTCCGATTGATATATTGTTTAATCAATAATTAAATTGATTAATTTTGATTTATCTCTGGCGACAGAAAAAAGTAGATACAATTTATTTATTTTTAAAGGAAGTACAATCACTAAAACATTTCTTAGTGTATTATATTTATTCTTAAAATAATTAGAGTTTCAATTAGTCTCTTTACATTTTCGTTAACAAATATTATTGAAAAATTGAAATTTCAATTCCTTTTAACATGTTGTAGCTATTCAAATTGATTTGAAAATTTTTATTTAATTTCAGAATAACACTTGTATTGAATAATGCATTTTTTTAATATTATGTTATTAACATATAGTACACATTAATAATTTATCAGCTTTCTTCACTCTTTAATCTAAGCCAACTAAAGATTAAAAAAAAAAGGAATGCAGAAGTGGCTTTTATAGGTATTATTAAAAATAATAAATTGTAGAACCAAAAATTATGAGTACTTTAGATCTAGAATTATTTATTATTAGTGTACAGAGTATCAAAGAAAGGAATTAAAAACTGTATTTATCAGTTGTCTTTATAATCTCCGATCTCAAAAAGCACTTAAGTTATAGTTTTCAGGACAGATATTTTAAATATTTTTATTATTACACTATATTACTCCAAAATAAAGCTTCCATATTTTTTTTTCTGTTCGTTATTAGGTAAAGTACTTCCATTGAGTTAATTTTATTTTAGAATTGTAAGTCATATAATATCTTTGCGTATGTACTATCTATTTATATAGAATGCATAATAAGATAATTAGGAATATTTATGATTGCATTTATGTCTGGGTAATTATACTTGAAAGTTATTTGGTCATTAAACTGAAAATAATTATTAGTTGAAATAAAATTAATACCTTAAGTCTCTTACATATTCTTATTATCAATTATTATACACAATATGAAATATAAAAGTTTATTATTAGGCTAAACTTGGATTTAATTTCAAACTATATTTATAAACAATGACCGAATTAAATGGACATTGGATAATTTATATTACCTATGCGCAACACAAATTTCTTACAAGATAAAAGTTAATTATTTGAAGAGACATTTTTTTAACATATTACAACATATTATCTATCATTATACTTGTTACGATATTAGTAATAATGTCATGCAGAACATAAGTGTTAACAAATTGTTTTGCATTGTTATGCAAGACGATGTCTTAAAAAATATTACTGTTGTTGATTATTTTTCAAAAACAAATGCTCGATTTATACATATCTTTTTCTTTTCCCAGGGTCACTTGATATGAATATAAAATTGTAATAATTAACACTTATTGATAAGCAAAAGAATCACTAATTTAAATATAGCTCGATAGCAGAATATCTTTTCCGAAAAAGTAAGATAATTTGTTCTGCATATTTATTTATTTATTTTTTTTTGCTTATTTATTTTAATTTTGATACCAGGACCTTTTTTTTTATAATATTTCCTAAACTGTACTGGTTACATTTAAAAACTAACTAGGTCAAAAACCTTACATTGTATTGGTTGGTTAGGTATAATAAACACGTTTTCATAACCTAAAATATTTTGGAAGTGATATAAAAAAAGAAGCATTAATCTTCTGAAAATAAAATAATAAGAATATTATCAAATTATTCAATACGTATATTTGTAATTATACATATACGTAACTCTTCTAATAATAAATATAATACTATAAATATAAAAGAGATATTTATAAAGAGATTATTTTGTATAATTATAATACAAGGTAAGAGGTTGCTGCACTTTATGAGTTGAGTATATCATATCATATATTTGTATTAAAATCTTATAGATTTATTTTTATATTTTGTTAAGAAATATGTGCGAAGAGGAATGGAAGCAGAGCTTAAAAGAACGAGCAGAAAGAACGCTTCTTGTTCGTTATACACGTAAAATAAAAGACATTGAGGAAGTAACAGATTTATTTAGAGGTGATTTTATTATTAAATTACCACGACAATCTAGTAAAAGTTTCCATGTAGAATTTACTACCGTTAAAGAAGCATTAGAAAATAAAAGAAATCTTAAAGGTAAAATTGCACATGGGAAAACTATAGTTGTTCGAAGAGCTTTGTTGAATACACTACAAGGTAAAGAAGTTAAAAAGAAAGGGAAAAAAGTTAAAATACCTTCTGTGGAGCCAGATGAAAAATTGTCACGAACGTAAGTATTTTAATCAATTTTTTATTCAAATCTATCTAATCTCTGATATTATGATCAAAGTATTTAACTTCACTATTAGAATTTTTTAAAATATTGTTGCTAAAGCGCTTGATTCAGATGCTTAATTATATATATTTAAAATAAATTATGGCTCATATGTAAATATTTATTTTGCTTTAATATCTCTATTTAATTATGAAACAGATTATATGTTACAAATCTAAAATCTTCTGTAAAGATTGAGGAGATAAAAGATGTTTTACCAGGATGTGTATCTGTTACTTTGTTAAAACCATATAAAAATAATTTAAGGTAATATTAATCAAGAATTAAGTATATTCCAATTTATGAAATTATTTTTGCTTTATATTATCAATTGTAAGAAAAATATTCACATTTTTTATATTATAATTGTGTTTTTATTCAGGAGTGCGATAGTCAAGATGCAAAGTATACAACTTACAGCGGAATATTTACTTAAAAAACGTGAATGGCCATGTTTACATGGAAACAGATTAATACTGAAGGCACATAATCGAATAAACCATAAGATAAAATCATCTTTTGGAAATGATACAAATAATTTAACAAATAAAACTTCTTCATTGGAGACAGAAGGCAGTGCTGCTTAGTCATATTAAAAAGTAATGATATTAATAATTATATCAATTGTGTATAATATTTTTATTGTTTGTCAGCACTTTTTTTATTTTATAAAAAGTATTATAAATAGTCATAAATGATAATATAATACTGTGCTTCATATATTTTAGTTATGAAGAAATAAATTATACAATTATTTTTCTTTCCTTTTTTTTTTTTTCGTCTAATTAAATCAGTTATAATTCTTGTTCATATTACTATTCGAATTTAGACTTTCCGTTTGGAATTTTAATTTATAAAAAAAGTGAACAGAAAAAAAATAAAATATTTCAACGAGTGAGATGAAACTACATCCTAAAAATAAACTAAAGACACCACCTAGGGAAGCTGCAAAATGAATAAGTTTGAAATGAATTATTTTGTGATTGAGTAATCAAACAACTTTGGTATAAAATACGCACAGATAAGATTAATCCATGAAAGTACTAATTCTCTTCGTTGCAACATAGCCGAATGTCTGGCAAACGTAACGTGAAGTATTGTTGCATTTGAAATTCGTGCAGCGGCTTCACTGATAATTCGAAAAAAAATTGCATCATTTAAAAATTAATAAATATCAATATCTGTTGAACGATCTCATGGTTTTTTACATCTATATATAATATATAATAAATACACTTATTAAAATTTTATAATTTTAGGCAATATATACACATATAAAATTATATTTAAAGTAATTTATATATAAAATTTGATATATATACTTACTAAAATTTTCCTGGAGAGTATTGAATAGCAGACATTGGCAATTTAGTAACCGCAACTTTGTACGATATACTTTCGCAATCAGGAAGGCAATCACATTCTGAATCTTGCAATGTTAATGCAAATGTTTGTAACGTAATACGGGCGAGACATGAAATATGTGTCAAATTACAAATTTTTAAGTTAGTATCTGTTTCCAAGACTGACGCTGGAAAGGGTATGCAACCGCAAAGTTTGCGCGTTATTGTTTCACGGCAATGAGTATAACAATTATCAGCGCGATAACGATGATTTTTCTGGGATGACCAAGCCATGTAACATCCTCTAACAGTGGTCGGTAAATTTAAAATTTCAGAGCTGCTACTCAAAGCAGTAGGATACAGTTTAGCTATAATCTCTTGGCCAGAAGCAGCGATAAATTGAAAAGCAGTAGACCCTGGGTACGTATATTTTTCGTGTATTAATATTTTCATACCATCTCCGTTTATTATAGACGATATACGGTCACGCGGTGGTAATGGTTTCATGAGAAAAGACATAATATAACGTGACCCAAAATTAGGGCTGTAGTTTGGCATAGATTCTTCTTTCGACCTGTAGGAATTATATAAATCTTCGAGGATTTTAAAGGAAGATCATTTTGACGAGTTACGTTTTATAATTAATATTTAAAAATCATCTACTCGAAATAATTATCTACATATCTATTCGTATTCTAGGAACGATTGCGTGACATAATACGTATAAGAAAGAGCAAACTTCATATCTTAAAAAGAAAAAAAAAAAGAAAGAAAAGAAGAAAAAACTGTCTTGACGTGAATAAGTGAGTTTGTTAGCTGATCGATCGAAGAGTCTTACGGTCAAGGTGAACATTTTATAGCTTTTCCTTTACATTTACTATTAGTAATACTATCCGATTGCAATGGAAACGTTTCTCTCGTTAAAAATTGAATTTATTACGATTAATAAATATATTACCTCTCTATATTTTTCCGTGGATCTTCGTAATTGAATGCGCAACATACTCCGTAACGTGTGATTATACGATTCAGCATTTTATCGCATGGTATAAATATTCCATTAAGTCGACACATCATCAAAAAATCTGTACAGTTTGGACTAATGTTTTCGAATAATTCGGACAACGATAATTGATTTGCCGTAAGGATTTGTTGTAATTTATCTAATTCTTCTGGATAATGATTTTTGGGATAAATCGCTTCGCGTAAGTATCTTACACTATGTTCAAAATCATTTCGTGTTAAACCTCGAGGGATATATCTGAGAAACATGAATTTTAATGTAATAATATTAAATCGATTGCATTTTAAATCTAAAATAGATTGTTTAGAGGAATACATTTGTTCTTGCGATGATAAGTAAGAAAGCACTTTTTGCATCGCGGCAATATTTCCGTGGCAAAGAGTAACGGCTGGTAATGGAATGATATTAGTTGGAACCTGAGGGCTGATTATCAAAGTACTCATATTTGCTAACTGATGACGACTGTAGAATAACAGTGCTAACTTTGCCGATGCCAAGAAAGATAATATTACGATGATGATCCATAATATCCTACAATAGTGATCGTACGAATTAGATAATTTAAATGGAATAAATATACTGAAGAAGAGACAAAAAAGAAGAAGAAGAAGAAGAAAATTTATACGATTACCTTAAACTAATTGACTTGGCATGAGTTGTATGTTTTATTCCATGTATCGTAGATTCGATCGAGAATTCGTTGTACACTTCGATCAAAGTATGCCATATTTTCTTAATCGTATTCGCAAGCATATTCTTATTATTTATCTAAGAAATTTTTATTCTCTTTCCGAGACTCGTGGAAAACGCGTTCGAACTTAAATTCTCATTTCAAGTTTATGCACCATTGGCATATTCAAGTTCGATCAATGATACCTCGGTTTCATTGTAATTTCGATCAATCTAGGCCCCTTTATCACGATTCGACATCAATTTGAAACGTGTCAGGCCATGCATTATTGATGCCGATATAACGTCATAACGTATTTATTCTTTATCGTACAAAATATATCTCAAGGAATTGACAATGTCTCTACCTGAGAATTTTTTATTAATAATTTTTATACCTTATTCATTGATTTTTTTCGTTTTATTTACGATACAACTTAATTCTATTGTTGTGATTTATTGTTAATTTTTAAGCACATTATTGCAATTAACATAAATAATGTGCGTTTATGTTTTTTTTTTTTAAATTATTTTTGTTGTTTTGAATTTTGGAATTAGAATGTTTTTTCAAATTATTATCCCTGTCGGTAACGTAGTGACAATTGCTTATAAAACGTTTCTTAGTGTTTCCGATAGATGGCAGAACAAAAAATTCGATGAATCGCCAAACTGCTCTGATGGTAACACATCCTGTAAAGTATATAACCGATTAGGCAATTTACTAGTCTGATTGTCTAAACGTCATTGCATTATTCGCGATGCACCCGAAGCGATTTATTATTTAATGCATCGCGTGCAATGATCTCTTGCAATTGGAGGCGTTTTCAATTCGATATAATGCGTTTGTGTCGATCTCAAAGGAAAACGTTAAGAAGCGTAAAATAACCGGCGAGTTATTTCAATTTCTTCGGGTTCGCGACTAACCTATAAATACTCTTAAAATATCATTATACGATATTGACAATATATTGCTCTTAGAACGAATAAAAATCATGATACCCTTGGTCAGTATTTTTTTTTCTTGCAATTTTACATCGGCTAAATCGAGTGTGATAAATGGAGTGTGACCTTCGGAGCGTTCCGGTATTATAGGTTAACGACTATTAAAAAACGTTAATTGACCGTTTACAAACTATCATTATCTTGGACATTTTATAAATCACTATGTAATACGTAAATGTGAAATCAAAGTCATTGTCACTAATGTAACGATTCATATTTTGTCATGTGTTACGCGATTGTTCAGCCCACCGAGATGTACGTTCTTTTAATTAATCTCGAGGATTTCCTTTGCATAAGCAGTAAGGTAATGATTAATTATACCTTTTGTTTTTCTTTGTTATATCCGTTAAATCCGCATTATTTCATTGTCGAGCGTTTAAAATTTGTCTTTTCCTTTTGCAGGTTCTCTTAATCTTCAATATCATATAAAATTATTTATATGATCTACTTTAATGTGCACTGTTGTAAACTTAAGTTACATTCTAATGACATTTATTAATGTTACTATTGTGTAGTAATTTTTGAAAAATGATTTATTATATTTTGTTTTTTACAGATACCTTTGGCAATGGGAGTATATTCGTTTCAATGTAATTGTTTAAATATATGAAAATAACACTGCAGATACAAGCAATATGTTGTAAACTATTTGTAATCAAGTCCAAGGATATGGCATTTAACAAATAATGTTTGGAACTTATACGTATGATCGTATAACTTGATTGCATTAAACATGCAAGCCAAGAAACGTTATTTACTATTATTTGTGACATGCGCGTTTCTTGGTTACTGTTATTTCGGTGGTTATCGCTTAAAAAGTGAAAAATGGACAGGCAGATCTCGGTTGCCTTACGAGCAATTGCCTTCGTATTTAAGTCTGAATGAAGAATTCTACGACAAAGATTTGAGAATATCAAATAGAAACTTACCTGTATCGCAACGTGCAAGGAAGTGCCGTATGGAAACTTGCTTCGATTTCACAAAGTGCAAGCAAGGTTTTACAGTTTATGTGTATCCAATTGAAGATATTATAAGTCCATTATACCAAAAAATACTAAATGTTATAACAGAGTCAAGATATTATACATCTGATCCAACAAGAGCGTGTATATTTGTTCTGGCCTTGGACACATTAGATAGGGATCCATTATCAAGTGAATTTGTGCATAATCTTCCTTCCAAACTATTACGTTTACAATATTGGAATAATGGAAGGAATCATTTAATATTCAATTTGTATTCTGGTACATGGCCAGATTATGCAGAGGAATCTCTTGCATTTGATTTAGGATACGCTATGCTTGCTAAAGCAAGTATGTCCATATTTAGACTTAGACCAAATTTTGATGTATCTATACCGCTATTTGGAAAACAACACCCTGAACGTGGTGGGGAACCTGGTCAAGCATTAGAAAATAATTTTCCTAGTAATAAAAAATATGTGGCAGCTTTTAAGGGTAAAAGATATGTACATGGTATTGGCTCGGAAACTAGAAATGCTCTTTACCATTTACATAATGGTAAAGATTTGGTATTTGTAACGACTTGTCGTCATGGTAAAGCTTGGAGAGAATTACAAGATGAACACTGTCAACAAGATAATCAAGAATATGATACGTGAGTGTGATAGATCAAATACATTTATTACAAATCTTCAATTTTAAATATATATCTATATTGAATATATAAATGATTTTATATTTTCTAGATACGATTATGAGATTTTATTAATGAACTCTACATTTTGTCTTGTCCCACGTGGACGAAGGCTCGGTAGCTTCCGATTTTTAGAGGCTTTAAGAGCAGGTTGTATACCAGTTATTTTAAGTAATGGATGGGCATTGCCTTTTCATGAACGTATAGATTGGACTCAGGCTGTTATATTTTCCGACGAACGATTGTTGCTTCAAGTAAATATTTTCAATTGAGAGAAAAACATTCGTTGAATTAAAAATAAATTAATATATATGTATGTATGTATATATATATATATATATATGTTTCCATAGATTCCAGATATAGTACGTTCTGTATCGAATATGCAGATTCTTAAGTTACGACAGCAAACACAATTTTTATGGGAGCGATATTTTTCATCTATAGAAAAGATTATATTTACGGTATTCGAGGTAAGGATTTTTATTATATCACAATTTTTAATCTCTAATATATATTTTTAACATGTTTTATATCATATTATATTTATATTATAGAATATTCGTGAACGTTTACCATGGGAAGGCACAAGAGAAGGGATTATTTGGAATACTAGTCCTGGAGCTCTAGCAATATTACCACAATTTGCAGATAGTCAACAAGAACTTCCATTCTCAAACAGCAATCCTGGTAATACTTTCACTGCCATCATATATTCTCAATTGGGATCTACTGCTGTTCTTTATCGTCTGCTTAAAAGTCTCGCGAAAAGTAAATACTTAGATAAGGTCAGTATCAAGTAAACAACATCAATTGTTTTAATTTCATATTAATATATATTCATACAAATAAATTCATTTTTCTAATAAGATTATTCTAATGTGGAATTCGGACATTCCACTTCCAAGAAGACCACGTTGGCAAGGGATCAAAGCATCAATAAGTATAGTTTCTGTGGATGGTATATCCCAACGTTTTTATCCGCATCCATTAATCAAAACCAGTGCCATATTGTCGCTAGATGAAGATGCCACTCTGAATACTGACGAAATAGATTTTGCTTTTATGGTTTGGCGTTCATTTCCCGATCGAATAATAGGCTATCCAGCAAGATCACATTATTGGGATGATTCAAAGGTAGACATCTTTTCAATTATTTTTCATGTCTTTTATCAATTATGTTAGAATAGATTTTATTAATATGTATTTAATTAAATTGAAAGCGATCATGGGGTTATACGAGTAAATGGACAAACGATTACAGTATCATTCTAACTGGTGCTGCTTTTTATCATCGTTATTATAACACATTGTATACTGAATTATTAAGTTCGACTCTCCATAAGACCGTGGAACAGTCGCAGAATTGCGAAGATATTTTAATGAATTTCTTGGTGAGTCATGTTACTCGAAGACCACCTATCAAAGTAACTCAAAGGAAATTGTATAAAGATACTATGGTTGCTGGAATTAGGTAAATATTTTGTATTTTTATGTATATTAAAGTGTATGTGTATCATTCGGTTTATTCAAGAAATCATTTGGTAATACGTGAATATATATTTGATCTAGTCGTGTTATAATTATTTGATATAATTGTTATATCGAATATCTCTGTGAATGTGAATTATTTTTTAAAAATCAGATCACCGTGGAACGATCCTGATCATTTTATACAACGGCAAACGTGCATGAATACATTCGTAGCTGTTTTTGGATATATGCCATTATTACGATCCAACATGAGACTTGATCCAGTCCTGTTCAAAGATTCTGTAAGCAACATGCGTAAGAAGTATAGACAAATTGAATTAGTTAGTAATTAGAATTATATACGAGATTCGATTAATTATGTAATTATTTCATTCTTATAATATGCGTCGAGAAAGTATTATAATATTGCAGCCAGGAATCAATCGCAATGCAATGTTTAGCAATAACATTCGATCAAAACAGGGCATCAATCGATCGTTCCTTATTCAGAATCTGTTTAAAAAAAAAAGAACCCATTTTCCTGCTATTGCAAATAAGAAGCCATTAATTATATCCGTGAACATACAGGGAAAATTTAAAAAAATCATCATAAGTCTTTGTGTTACATATCTATGTGTTGTGTTGGGCAAACAATCAAATAACGTTTTCATTCTTTTTAGAATGAAAAAACGTTACGTTGTGATTTGTCTTCTTTTCTTTTTTTTTTTTTTTTAAAAAAAAAGAACACATTTTTAAATGAATTCAATATTCCGTAATGATACAGTGTTAATATTCGATCTGGTGGTGGGATATCTCGTCCTACTGCAATACTGCACTTTTTTTTATGTACATATAACATATATAAGTCGTATCGTAATCGTTAATAAACAAACGATCTGTCTAATATTTTTATTCTTGAACAAGAAAAACAAGAAAAAGAAACCAGTCTTCGAGATCAATAGAAATACTCGATTATCTTAATATTGTTTAAAAAGCTTTGTTTCGAAAATAATGAAAGAAAAGAAAAGTGTGAGGTATTTATCAACGATTCTTGATCTATCAATCTCGTTTAAGTTGTGAATTTTACGATTGGTGGTATAATACATTGAGAAATAAAAATATTAATCGTACAATTAGAGTATACGAAAGGAAAATGATTTGTATTTTGTACATTATTAATTGTAATACAATATATAAATCTTTTTCTTTTCGCATACTAACTGTACGAATAATTTTTTTTATACTTCAACTGTATATGCACGTCGTTATTAAAAAAAAACGTTAACAGTATTTAATCACATTTAAAAGAGCATGGAATTTATTTATAATTTTTCTGTTAACGATTAAAATGAAAAACAACGCTTTTCTTTCCTTTTATATATATATATATTAGTTTGTTATATGAATGTATATGTCGAGCTGGTTTGTTTCTACGATACTCTTACAAAAACTTTTCAATGTGCGATCATCGTTGTTTTTTTACGTTTAATCGTATATTTCTAATTATACTTAACAACAAAAATAATGGAAAAGAAAAAAAAGCAGCGAAGAAGAAATTCACAGGACAATTTCGAAAATGATATTTGGTAATAATGTTTGCAATCACGTCTAGTCGTTTAAACACCCGATTCAATCAATCAACGAGAGAACAAAAAGGGGAACGGTATATAATTATGTGGTACAATAAATAATAAAAGATCATTGATCAAAACAATTGAAGAATTTTGTACAGTTTGCTGGGAAAAATGGAATCGGATTTCTACAAGATGTGTTCATGATTATCGCGCGTGATATATCGATATATTATACAAACTTGGTTTCTTTAAGTAGGATTTTCTATGTAAACTGTTACCCGTAACAAAAATAATATTAGTGCTTTTATATGGTTGAAAGAAATAAACTTTTTTTACATGGAAAAATACAAACAAGCATACAACACCTTTTTTTAATTAGTCATATTTCATGAAAAAATATGATCAAAAGAAATTGGGGAGGTGTGGGGGGTTAGTCACATTAGTTGGAGTATCCCATTTTATTCCTTTGAATAATATTTTTAATAAGCAAACATTATTTTTCTTGAGCAAGGTCATTTCGGGGTTGGACAAGGCATCAATTGAGGTGAGGTGAAGTGAATTGAGTTGAAGTTGGAAAGGTGGTGGTGGTTCTCTTTGTAGGGGGCCCATGATACTGAAGTGGGGCCTCCCTATACGGGCCCCCAACACTCCCTTCTTTCTTACCGCTTTGCTAGAAAGGTGACTATGCCAAGAAGACAGGAGGTATCGAGCACGCCTCAAGTATATCCAGTCACCTTTCTCTCTTCGTGACCGTAGCATATGTTTTGCGTGTTGTCGATGGCGCTCTCGCGGTTTTGAAAACGGCGCTATCATTAACGCTAAATAATATCTACCCACCATCGTTTATTTACCCCGTGTAAGCTCAAAATTATCATCCCGTTTATTTCTATACAACCCCTTACCCCAACCCCACGTTCCTATACGAAAAGAATTTTCTTTTTATTTAATTAAAAAATAATAAAAATAAAAAAGCGTTTCGAGTTTGTATTTTTAATCGTAAATTTTAATATATATATATATATATATATATATATATACATACATACATATATATTAATTTATTTTTAATTCAACGAATGTTTTTCTCTCAATTGAAAATATTTACTTGAAGNTTGGTAACTCTAGTAACAGGAAAAAACAGCGTCCACCTTATCGTTGATTTTCTTTTCTATTTTTATTTCTTTTCCATCCATTTTCTATTATTATTATTATTTTATTCCTTCTCTTCCTTTATCATTTCTTTTTTTTTTTTTTGAATTCGTTGTTCTCTCTCTTCCTCTTTTTTTTGTAAGAGAAAATTTATTTAAATATAATAATCTGTTCTCGCGTGTGTGTGTACGCTCGCGCACCTATATACGAATTAAGAACGCTGATTTTTATTCGTTATTTAAATATATATATATGTAGACGTGATATTTCAATTTTGTCTCTATTTTATCGTTCGCGACTTGACAGATATTATAATAGAGAATTTTCATTATAACGTTTTTGAAAAAAAAACAATATTCGGGAAGATGATACTCTTCAGTGGTCTCTTCTTCTTCCTGGCTGTATTCTCAAGAGTTGGTAAGTTATTTTAATTTATTAATTAAAAAACATTACCGTACGTACAAAAATAATTGTTTTACTCATTTTTTCTTATCCGATTAATTTATAGTATTTCTTTTTTTTTGTGTTGATGATAAAATACAACAACTTATCATTTAGTAAAGGAAAGTAAAGATCTTTTAACAATTTTCCATGTAATTTATTTTAAATCGTTTTGTTTTGTTATTTTTTAACGGTACGCTAAACTCGTGTTAGGTAAAATTATGCTAAGAAGAACACGTTAAGAGAAACTTTTGGTCAAACACTTTAGTCGTACGTGTGTTCTCCAATTATTTTCTTTAAAATATATTGCACAAAGAAAATAAAAAAAGGATTAAAATGAATAACAGTATGGTAAATAAATCTAATAAATGTAAGAAATAAAAAGAAAAAAAGGGGTATGGAAATTAAGGGGTTACATGGGTTTGGTACTTTCAAAAAAATTTTTTTTTTAAATTCTACAACTCATCTAGAATATTGTATTGAATTTTGAAGTCGATAAGAGTAGTAGTTTTAAAGATAGAGCCCTGGGAAGTTGCACTCTTTAATGGCTCTTATACCAGCACTCAAATCTTTAAACGCATTTTCTAAAGACAGTTGTCAAGATTTTTCGAAAACTATTTAACCGATTTTCATGAAATCTGCTACACGTCTTCGTGATACTATTGACAAGGACTTGGACGAAGGATTTTCCTTTTTTTTCATAAAATCGAATTTTAAGAAAGCAAAATGTGGTGCAAATTGTAACGAAATTTGAATGTTCTTGCTAAAAACGTTGCCAAAAATCCAAATTTGAATTTTTTTCTTTTTCCTTCGTCCAGTTTCTAGTTTGAAGTATTCACTAAAAGACCTTATTTTTTCAACAGAAAAACCCCCACCGTTTATAAGTTCTGCTGTCAACGCGAAAACACTTTTTTTTCGGTGGGGTCACCGGAAATGACGTCTCAATGGCTGAGTTTAAAATATTTTTCAATCAAAAATTCAGAAAATCTTCTTTAAATATGTATCTTAAATACTATAAAAAGTTTGAATAAGAATTCCATTTTTTATATAGAAAAAAAAAATTGTTGAAAATATGCAATTTTTTCCCGGTGTAAACGCATGTAACCCCTTAAGAAATAAAAAAAAATCATTTCATCGTTAAATATAATGATGACGATTAGAAAATTCAAGGCGGTGAACTCGAAAGGGTATAGCTAGCAATTGAGAAAGCACGTATAGTAATCTAGTAACTGACTATTACTATTTCTTACCCTGTAAAGAACTATTAAACTATAGTTTATAAACGCTATAGACTAGTCGATTCGATCTTTCACTGGTTCGCGTTTTACACGTGAAAATGTCAGTTTACGTAATGACCGCGCCGTTGAGTATCTGGCACACGCGGAAATCAAGCATGGCAACAAATCGAATACTTAATCCCCGAGGGTAACCCCGAGGGTAACCCCGAGGGGTTGATTTTTAAAAAATTCTAAACAACAATGCTCGAAAGATTTTTCTTTTCTATTTTTCATCTTTGTCCAATTTTTTTAATTTCTATATTGATATTGTTTGTTATTTCGAAATGTTTACACAATGATCCTTAAAACAATTTATAAAATATGATTCACGAAGTGGAGGGAAAGAATTTGAAATGATTACAAGTAAGTTTAACAAATTATGTGAAAATTTAAAAATATTCTTCTGCTATTCCTTTTGTTCTAAAAAAAAAAAAAACAATTAACTGAAGTATATTTTGTAGATTGAAATCCTTTGGGTATTCTATAGAATGTTCTACTAAATCGTAATAAAAAATACGAATCGTTTATTTTGATAATAATCTAAATATATTTTTTTCATTGAATTATATTTTATACGACACACTTAATCTTCCAACTTGTGTAAATGTACATTTATATATTTAAAATAATAAAATAAAAACTAATCTTGTTAGAAAAAAAAAAAAATATATATATACATACATACATATATATTAATTTA
>NW_014569813.1:139504-140784 GCF_001313835.1 Polistes canadensis
TATTTTTTAAAATATTTTATTAAAATAATTTAAAAAAAAAAAAAAACACAGTCACACAGATTTATAATTCGATTGACATGAAATTAAAAACGCGCTAAGTATTATACAATAAATCAATTTTTTTTCCCATTTATTTTCACTCGTAAATATATTAGAAACAAAATTCATAATTTTAAGATTAAAAATTATCATTTATAAGATTTATAAGTGTATTATTTATTGCAACGTTTAATGGATACGTGATCATTCCATTTTCAAAAGGGTTGCTTAAGCTCGAATATAATACAACAATCGAAACACCTTGAATGGTATCGAAGCGAATCACCATGATCGCGAAAGAAAAAGAGTGGGATAAGTGTTTCGCTTCGCCTTTTAAATTAAAGACAAAGGGAAATGTTAACCGTACAACATTTCGGTAACACGCTAGATGAGTTTGATGTGGAAACGTTGCTTTTACGAAATACCATCACGGCCGTAGGTAAAATCCGAAAGAAGAAACTATGCTTGTATTGTGTCGGACTATGTAATCGGAACAATGTCGTTTCAAATCAAATCAAATCAAATGAAATCAAATGAAATGGTATAGTGAATCTTTATCCAGTTACTTTTCCTATTGTTCTTATTGGTCAACGAGGATCAATGTGATTTGTGAATCTGCGATAAGAATTTGTTAAGAAAATTGATGGAAGGAAAGATGGGGGTTGTGAAAGGGGAAGGGGCAAGGGGAATGGGGAATGGGAATCATCGTTTGAAACCTTCTAACATTAATTAACAGAGATGAGATCGTGTGATATCGAAATACGATAGGAATACATCCGAATTGTTTAGATACAAGAATAGATATACGTTTATTCGAACGTAACAAATAAATATCAAACGGATACGAATGTTACATCGAATGTTAAATCGAATTTGTATTCTAAGATGTCCTCGTGAAAAAAACCTTTCCGATCGTGTGTGATATTAGATTCATTGACGAAGATAAATCTTGATAGAAAATATATTAAAGTATTCATTAGAAATATTTTAATCAAATGATAACTCACCCAGTATCTCTAATTTATCATTGTTTCAAATCCTACAAATAATCTTTATTTGCTATTTTTATTGTTTCATGTAATAACTGATGGGGCCATATATATAAATAACATATGTATATATAAGTGCAAAATTTGTCAAGGTTTTCCTGTCACAAAATTATATCCCACCTACATAAAAATTTGCACGAATTTTTCATACAACCAAATATATATATATATATATATATTTGGTTGTATGAA
>NW_014569813.1:142134-143463 GCF_001313835.1 Polistes canadensis
ATTATATTATATTATATTATATATAATATAATGATATATTATATAATAATATATTGAATATATATAGATACATATATACAAGTTTTTACAATCTAATGTTTATCATAGAGATAGAAATAGTTCTCTTCGTGAACTATGGGAAATTCTTAAGGTAAAATTATATAGACCCGATCTGATTTCTAGCGTAGGTGGAAACCATGTACACATATATATGTATATGTAGTAGTAGTTGAACGATATCGTTTTTAGCTATCGCGGATATAATTTACAGTCCTGTTTAAATTTATGTCTTGTAATTTATCCGTCATGATAATGTATCCTTTCAAGCTGAACGTATATTCGAAACGAATCGTGAATTCTCGGTTGAATTCTATCAAGAATAATATATCCCCTTTTAGATAAGTATGACAAATTTGACGTAACCCTAACACATAAGTGGCCCAATATCAAAAGCCCCTTAATTTTGTTCTTTTAAAAATATATATAATACAATATATATTCTTTATATTTAATGAATTATTATTTTTTTATTCACAAAATATATAAAGATGTTTATTTTAACGAGACCACAAATAAATAATACGTAATATTGTAATCTTAAAAAAAAAAAAAAAGATAAAAAATACAGATAAAAATATTATACATTTTTGTATTATATTATATTACTCGAGAAAGAGATAGAAAATAAGGTAAGAAAATATATTATTTATTTTTGTTGTTTTTTCCTATTAACGTAGCAAAGTAAAGAAGTAAAGAAGTTTGCATGGGGGGAGGGGGTTTCGAGTAAACACGTTTGATGTCCTTCTTCCAGGATCTCATCTGCACCCACACTGTTATCCTTTTCTTTATTTCTTTATTTCTTTCTATTTCTCTCTTTCATTCTTCGCAATTACGAGGAGAATTTACAACAGCGTATATAAGCAATAAGGAGGGGTCTTGAACACTCTTGCCTATTATATTCTCTCGGTCGTGTTATACATCGGTGTCCGGCTTCATGGGGTTTTGCCCCTTTGCAATTACGAGAGAGAGAGAGAGAGAGAGAGAATTTACCTCGGGCAATGCGCCGATATCGCTTCTTCGACTCTTATTATTCTCTCTTTTATGTGTTGGTTGTTACTTTAAAAAGTCAAAGAGAAGCAAGCAGCTTTGTGTAATCGTCTTTTCAAAATGTATCCTTTTTTGTTTTTTTTTCTTTCTATTCGTATATTTTTTTTACTATTTTATTTTACGATGTTCCTTTTTTACTTATTTCAAGATAAAAGATTGTTTATATGTTTGTTAACTATATTTTACATACATATGGAAAAACGAAACGAGTTTTGAATAGTT
>NW_014569813.1:145094-146836 GCF_001313835.1 Polistes canadensis
TTATTCCAAGATAAAAGATTGTTTATATATTTGTTAACTATATTTTTCATACATATGAAAAAACGAAACGAGTTTTGAATAGTTCTCAAATCTTAACTTACTTTAAAATTTTTTTTTATCCTTGAAACTTGTAAGTATGTATAATAATAATGTTACATTGCACTCTCTTAAAAAGTTTGAACGTTTTCGTAAGATCGAGAAATTTGGTTAACTCGTAACAATAATATTTATTATGAAAAAAATCATACGTGTTAGTATGCTTTCGTTTTGATTTTTATTGAAAGTAGTACAGCACACAGATTTTATTACCAGTTAATTCTAATTACAATTCATTACGTAATTATATTTATTTTCTTTGATTATTATACTAGACACACAGACACAAGACGCTTATCAAATGTCAGACGTCGATTATTCTTCACGATTACAAACGACAACCTAAGAAAGTAACACGTAGCACATCGTAGTTACCTAATATGGTTTCTTAGATATTCTAATCTTGTCGTATGCCTTTCAATGTTAGTTTTAAAACGATTAGAAAACGAATTGCTTAGGATTTCCTAATGATATTAAAATGTTTGCATTTCAAGTTAATTCTTCAAAAGAATTTGACTTATTTAAAGGTATCATTAAAATCATTTATTCGCATAATATACGTGTGCGTACAATAATAGATTATAATTAGGATACTTTTTCATTGTCGTTAAATGATTGGTCTTTTAACGAGCTCTTTTATTTATTTATATTTCTTTTTTTTTAACTACAGAGAGAGCCTGCTATTATTATCTAAGTGAAAGTAATACAAAAAATATTTATATATATTTCATATTAATATATCATACACATTTCTTTCGTTTCTTATAATTATTAATTAGATTTTAATTTAAATTGAAATATAAATGAATACATATATATAATATATTAAATTAATAAATTTTTTAATATATAAACTAGATTTTGATTTGACGAATTGTGCAAGAAGGATAACGAAAGAAGAAGAAGAAGAAGAAAATGAATCATAAATACATTTCTTATACTTTCACGGATAATACAGTAAGAGAGAGAGGCATTATTTTCAAAGTACCTTCGAAGGGTCGAGTTAGGTAAAGGATCGCGTAACAGGCACGTTGAAGAACACAACTCTTCGGTATGGGTTGTATTGTTTCGCCGTAGGAATAATGCAAGGGGGGGAAAAGCAATAAATTATTTAGCTATAAAGAAGTACCTGTAGAACCTGTACTCATAGAAAAAGAAAAATAAGAAGAAGAAGGGTTCCTCGCCTGTTGCTGTTAAAGTAAAATCGAAGAAGCCCTTTCACGTTCGAGTGTTTATTGCACGAAGGTACCTGCCGAGACTGTGTCCTATAGGTCAACAATTTTTCTGAGACGTGATACCTACACCCACGCATTGGTAACTTCTACCAATGAACTTTGATTATTTTTAATGATTTAATACCCCTGCCGAATAATCGATCATCAATTTTTTAACTGGTAATTACATAGTTTTGTTTTCCCCTTTTATTCATTATTTCCAATTGTTCCCATAATTATGTAAGTGGTCTTTAACAATAAATCTATATTTAATTAAATTGATCAAATGATTAGTTATTTCACAATCAATTAAATTAATTACATTTCATTTGATTTAATTAATTTAATTAAATGTGAAAATTATATATATTATATTATATTATTACATATGTTATATGTATTATATATTATTTTATTTATTATGTTATATTA
>NW_014569813.1:149271-152358 GCF_001313835.1 Polistes canadensis
TACCATATATAATATGTGTATATAATATATATAATAAAGTTAATTATTATTATAATACTTATTATTAATTAATAATAAGTAGTAAAAGAGTCAGTATGTACTACTATATATAATATGTATTATAAAAAAGTACCATAATGTATTGAAACTTCAAGTTTATATCAAGTTTTTGTTTAGTTTAAAAGAATATACATAGACATTCATTGTACTCAATTGTACATTGAATAATTCGTATTTTAAAGTCGTGAGTTGTGTAATAAAACATCGGATAGGGGAGTTACCGATTATTCATTCTTAACGTTCAATTGGTATTATAGTCTTGTCGTGTCTATAATGATCGAGGAAATCGTGGAAAATCGTCTCGGTAGATTGCGATTACATTTCTTAATCCATCTCGCGAAATTCATTCTTTCGTTTTATTGTCTACTTTCTAAGAAATCGCGAAACTCGTATCCTCTTTCTTTAACGATTTGACAAAATGAATTTAACGTAGACAGACGGTGTCAATTATTTTACGCGATGTCATTTGATTTTTTTAATCAGGGAGGTGTGGGGGTGGGAGGTGGGAGGTGGGGGATGACTACACGTGACACCAAAATTATTTTACTTTGTCTTATTTCTGTTTCTGTCTCTCTCTTTCTTTATTTTAATTATGAATTACTCAATTTTTCCTTCCTCTCTTTACGTCAGTTAACTCAATTCGTGACTCGTTTAACCAGTCGGCACTTGCAAATATCGCGAGTAATCGCTTGACTTGACGAGAGAAAGTTCAACAAAAGTATTTTCACGTTCGTAGTACTTATTTTATATACCGGATGAATATATTCTATATATATATATTTTTTTTATTTCAAATTATCTATCACATTCATTTATACCAGAGTTTGCATTGATATTATTAGATTTTATCGTATAGTATTATATTTTTTCATTTATAATAAGACATTGCATATATTTTTTAAATTATAATACTGCATATATTTTTTAAATTATAATACTACAAAATACTTTATATTTATTTGTCTCATTCTAAAATTACAGAATTAAACAATTTAATATAAAAGAAAATGAAAATTAACAAATTTTTAAAAGAAAATTAAACGTATATTAAACTCATTCCAATTGCAAAATTAAACAATTTAATATAAAAGAAAATTAAAATAAACAAATTTAAAATAAAATTAAACGTATATTAAAAATTCATTCCAATTACAAAATTAAAATTAACTAAATTTAAAATAAAATTAAACGTGTATTAAACTCATTCCAATAACAAAATTAAAATTAACTAAATTTAAAATAAAATTAAACGTATATTAAACTCATTCCAATAACAAAATTAAAATTAACTAAATTTAAAATAAAATTAAACGTATATTAAACTCATTCCAATTGCAAAATTAAACAATTTAATATAAAAGATAATTAAAATAAACAAATGTAAAATAAAATTAAACGTATATTAAAAATTCATTCCAATTACAAAATTAAAATTAACTAAATTAAAAATAAAATTAAAAATATATAATAAATTCATTCCAATTACAAAAAATTGAATTGGACAAAAGTATAATTAAAATTAAATCAAGAAATAATATATATTATGGAGAAACAAATAAGATACTTAAATAGAAAAAAAATAAAAAAAAGAAAAAAAAATAAATCTATTAGAATCGTGTAACTAACTATGTGTGTCTTCTCACACGTGAGAGATTACTTTCATTGCATTCGCATACACACAAACATACTCGGTACAATAAAAACCGTGTGATCATCCACGTCGTTCTAGTTGCATAGGTTAATTAACGAATCCATGAAAAAAAAAGAAAAAAAAAAAAAAAAAAAAAAGGAAAGAATTCAACTTTGTTCTCATCTCAAATCTGTGTTGATTATATATTTCTTGTTTAACTATTTCAATACGTTATTATCGAGTTTAAATTATACAAGTAGGTATTATATCCTGTATTTCTTTTTTTTTTTAAATCATTACCGTTTCATTCTGATCATCATCATCAACATCATCATCATCATCGTCATGAACGCGTCAGGTTAATCGTAATTATTAATGAAATTTTATGTTGGGTTTCTCACACGTTTTCAAAATCATGAAAAATTCATCTTTCCTGGCGCCTACGATTTAACAATCCGGTTTTATGATCATCTTCCGAAAATATTTGTCGATTTCTAATTTTACTCTTTTAATCTTTTCTCTCTTTATTTCTTTTTTTTATATTTTTTATTCTTTTGTCACGTGATATCATCAAATTCTTCGACGTTTGTTCCCCCCAAAAGGGAAACAAAACGAGATTTAGTAAGATGATTTTTTTTTGTTTTTTTTTTTATTTATATATAAAATCACAACAACCAACGTCAGTGGATTTCCCCACACCCTCCCACCCACTCTCCCCCTTTCTCTCCACACTTTCAGTACTTTGTTATAAGATGAAAAAAAATCTTGGAATCAGGTATGTATCAAGGTCGAAACCTTTCCATTCTGCTGTCCAGTTCTCATAAACAGTTGAGGGGTTGGGGAGGGATGAGGGTGTGTGTGTGTGTGTGGAGAAGGAGGAAAGAAATTCCTATCAATATCTTGGATACAAAATTCCATTCTTTTGTTCTCTTTGATATATTTTTTTATTTAAACAAATAAAAAAAAAATAAAAAGAATTGTTCATCGAATATATCTATCAAATTTGTTTTTCTTCTAATGAGAATTAATTTCCATAATATATGTAATCTATAAAAGATCTTATAGTATTTTTATTATTACTATTAATAATTTCAAACACACATTAGTTAAAAGTAATTAACACGAAATAAATATATTAGATAAATTTTGTTTCTAGTAAAATTTGACCCAATACTTTTTAAGCTCTTCTTTGAAAAATCAGATGATAATGTGATTAATAGATATTTTAAAAAATAGAATTATCTACAATTTTCTATAGAGATTTATTTATAAATTATTAACATTATTTTAATAAGAATTAACTTGGAGAGAATGATAGAAAGAGAATCATTTAAAATGCAATAATTTATGTTTTACGATTGTGTCAAAAAGAAACAAAAAAAACAACTTCAATTTCC
>NW_014569813.1:155145-156140 GCF_001313835.1 Polistes canadensis
AATGCATGTGTATATTTATATTTATTATAAATATATATATATACGTGTGTATATTTCTTAAAATAATTTAAAACACTTCGAAAATGATAGAAAGAGAATCACATAAAATACAATAATTTATTTACAATTGTGCCAAAAAAAAAACAACTTCAACTTCCTCATGTATATCTATATATACATATATTTATTATATATATATATATGTATGTATATTTCTTAAGATAATTTAACATCCGTGATCTGCGTTGAATATAATTTCCATTCACCGTCATCGGACGTCTTGAACCGGATTCAAGGAAGGGCTTTGTTTTTCCACGGTGCAATGTGGGTTAGAACGGTTATTATACTTACGTTTTATTAACACTATGGAATAATAGTTTGACGAGAAAGGTAGTTTGAAGGAAGGAAGGGGCTGAAAAGAACGGTAAGATTGAAAGAGAGAGAGAGATAGATAGAAATAAGACAACTTATTGCACCTTTCTCGACATCGTTAGATCGGTAAAGTAAAAACCTTGATCGGTTCGTGGGACCGATCAGTCCCACTCCCACGGAAATCTTACTGTAACTGTATACAAGTATTAAGAAACACGCGTGGCACGTAACCACGCCACGCACACACACAAACACACAAGGATTGAAAGGCGTATTTTAAACGATGATTTTTCCACTCTTCTTACGTGCGTACCTTTCTCTTCGAGTATACTTGCAAAATGAAATATAACAACAACAAAATTCATATCTCTAATTGATTTAGAAAAATTACATGATAATAATAATTATACTTGTCGAATACAATTTATCGTTTTTTTTTTCTCTTAATTTTATTTCTATTGTTTATTATTTTTTATACGGTTATTTCTATTGTTTTATATTTTATATTATTATTATTATTTTGTTTATATAATATTTTTGTATATATATTTCTCAAGAGATAGAAAATTTAATATGTTTTCGTTTGTTAATTATATTATATAATATTATACATATTTTTATTT
>NW_014569813.1:157438-158773 GCF_001313835.1 Polistes canadensis
TATATTATTAAATTAAATAAATTATGAATAAATATTATTAAATTGATATGTGATATTTGTATTAAATCTATCATTCGAAATTTCTCTATAAGATTATCTTTTTTTTTTTTCTACTTTCACACGATAGATTACGTTTCTCTATTGACGATTATGTCACAAATATATTTCTATCGAAGAAAACTAATATATGATGTCAACAAATTCTATCTTTTAAAAGATTGAACGAATAGGCATATCGTAATTAGTATAACTGTAGTCATCGTTGTAAAAGTTAGTGATGTTCGTTGATGATACTTCGTGTTTCACCGATACGAAACACGTGTCTTTATGGTAGTAGCAGTTCAACTGGTTTACACAACAGAAATATAAGCAAACACACATATATATACACTTTTATATTATTTACGTACGTAAAACACATTTCAAGAACGTCATAGTTAATTTTATCAGAGAATGTGTGTATGAAAAAACCTTGATGACACGAGAAGGGGGTGGGGGGGTGCTCATGTTTTTTTTTAATAAATAAATATACAACCATAAGAACAGTGTTGAGAAAACCAACAGAATATTCTTCATATATTTTTCGTATCATTTTATTTATCTTCTGTTAGAAAGGGTATATAAATTATCTCTTTCTTTCTTATTGTATTTTTCTTTTGTTTTACATGTGTAAAAAAAATAAAAAAAAATAATATTTAGTATAGCGAGTATGGAAAAAAAAAATATTATACATTAGATTCTGTAAGTTTCTTTTTAGTATCACGCCGTATGTTTCACTTTGCTATGAAATATATCAAGTTGGAGATGCTTGTTCAAAGTAAAAGAATAAAATGACTATAAAGAGATAAAGAAATGGCATAGTTGGTGGTGTATGGGGAACCCTCGAGAAATATATTGCACTCGTATAAGTGACTTACCGACTATCGGCGTCCTACACGCAAAAGACCATGGGGTTGTTGTTGTTGGTGGTGGTGATGGTTGTTTGTAGTGAATTTTCAACGAATGAAAATGATTTCTTCATTTGTGTTAGCAGGAGGAAACATTTAATCTTTGTGTTATGGGGTTGTGGTATCGTACTAAAGTGCTTTTTCATTAAGGAAAAAGAAAACCCCCTTAAAAAAAAAAAGATAAAAAGAAAAATCAGAAACATATTATTTAATCTTGTTGTTATATTTTAATAATGATAATATAATAAAATTAAATTATTAAATAAACTTTATTTTTTTAATATATGAATAAATTTTCTTTCAAGTACTTTGATATAATAAAATTAGACAAATATTAAAAGTTAAACCGATCACACACACATATATAATATATGTTGTTATACATATG
>NW_014569813.1:160323-163190 GCF_001313835.1 Polistes canadensis
TTACATTATTTTATGCATTTATATATATTACATTATTTTATATATTTATATATATTACATTATTTTATATATTTATATATATTACATTATTTTAAATATTTATGTATATATATTTACATTATCTATCTTCTTCTCCGGAAATACTTGAAAGTGGTATAGAAAGTTGATCATCAATCGAGAGCTTGAAACGAGACGTGTCTCGTACGTTGCCACAATCACGTTACATTTCTTTGACTCGAAGCCAACGAAAGACACGATCATTTAAAATGCATGACGATGCCTCAAGGACGCGGAGACAACCGCATACTTTTCATTAGAATTCTAAAGAAGAAGAAGAAAAAAACAAAATGTTACAAGTAATACGATTCTCTTTTTCCGAACTAACGGTAAAACTTATTCCGATATTTTCTAATTAAATGTTAAAATCATTTCAAAGAATAGAATAATATTGATCGAATAACAATGGAATAATTCGATGGTAAGACAACGTATGTTCCCATGAATTTTCTCATGAAACTTATACCAACACTAACACCATATATATAATGTTGGCATAATCATCAAATATGGTACAGACAAAACTATACATGGAAAGTTATCTCGAGTGCACAATTTAAAGTATATACCTATATGTATTATATATATATGTGTGTGTGTGTGTGTGATATGTATTTCCCGGTCAATGAATTATTCCTCGATAACGAAAGTGAGTCTTTATTTATTTTCTCAAAGTTCTACACACACACACACACACACACACATGGTTTTACCGGTTGGCAGATATAACGGTATATTACGTAGATACATGTGTGACCACGAGTTCTGCATAGATTTCTTGTTCTTATATCGGTGAATGTACACCATACATATATCAACGTCGTGTACCAACTTTACGTGGTTGGTTAACGCCTCTTGATATCTTTACAGGCCTTGGGATTTACATTTATTTTTAAATCCCACATGTCTTAACGTTCTTATACACGTTATGGTTTCTTTGTTTTATATCGATTACGTTATATTTTAGATTATTTTTATAAACGTTGTTGTATCATTTAATGATTTATACACATTCAATTAATTAGTGAAATACAATGATCAATCTAAATTTAAATAATAGGAAAATATAATTTGTATGAAAGTATGATTTTACAATTTCGTTTAACATGTTGTATATGTAAAGAAGAAGAAGTTAAAAAACACTGTCGTGAGATTTCAAGGGGGTATCTGTTTGTTTTTAGGATCAAAAGGATAATTGTATTGATGATATGCATGCAAGGATTAATTTAAGAAACACAGGTGGTTATCATCCTAGTGAAATTCAAATTGATGCATCATACTTAAATATGATGATCTACGAGAATTAATATCATCCTTTTTTTTTTGTTTTATTTATAATCATTAATGATCTCTTACTTATATTAATTGACGTTAATTTGTTATTGACCTTTGCGTTGTGATAAAAAAATCAGAACGGTATTTAAACCTTTTAACCAGTTTCTCCGAGTATTATATTAAACTGTTTCATTTTCATTTCAACACAATTAACTCGAGTAACATTAATAAAAATGAAATGGAAAATTGTTTCGTATTGTTTTTTTCTTCTTCTATTTTCCTTTCATTTAAATCTAAAGATAAGATTGAACTTCCGACATTATCTAGTGTCGACGATCAAGCCAAGTTAAAGAACTGTTAAATAAAAATGATACGTTTCACGAGGCGTAAAAAAAAATAGCTTTTTCTTATTTTCATTTTAAAGAGGAAGAAATCAAATGCAAAATCACATTGGAGATCGATGAACGTTCGAATAAATTTTTACCAAAGGTTATGGTGAAATAAAAAACAAAAGAAATAAAAGATAAAATAAAATAAATTGACGAAATATTTTTGTAATATGATATTTATTATATCCTTAAAAGTATCTTTGGGAAGTTGGCCAGTGTTCAGTGTATTTTATTTACCAGTTAAACGATTTTCGATTCTCGATATCGTGAGCCGAAATTCTACCATCGCAATGTTCGCGGATATATATCTTGCAAATGTTTGTGAAAGTGAAATTGCAACGGGGCGGTTATACTACTTGATGCTTAAAACTCCGGCAAATCGAATTGCAACATTGAAAGGACCGGTTTTCACGGAATAATACTTAAAATCAATTCAACATTCTAAAACTATTTTACCTTCATTACTCCGCCTGGATTTTGTAGTTCTTTTTTTTTTTCTAACAGAAAAATTTGTATTTCAAATATTATATTATAGAATACTATTATGGGGTATATGTATAGAGGACTTTGGGGGGAGGGGGGTGGGGGAATGATTAGGTTTAACGTTAACAGGCGAGAAAAAGTTTATTTCGCGAAAATTGTCTTTTAAAGTATTTGAAATGTAAACATTTCCGACTTTCTAACTTTGATCGATGTGCAACGAGATTGGATCGTTTTACGACAAGTCAAGAAATATCCAATTTAAATTAGTCGAGAATTGAGATTGCTTTTAACACTATAAATTGTTACCTAATTCGAATTTGAGTGACACTCAAAATTACCAATAAAACGTGCGTTACATTTATATTCTACGATCGCGAATAGTCTTTAATAGAAATTTAGAAATACGATCACAATAACATTCAATAAAACTAATGAACATATTATTTTGAATTCTATAGAATATCAAATTACTATTTTTTGAAAAGTTTTGGTAAATATTTTTTATGCTAAAATTAAATAGATTTTAATGGAACTTATATTAAATTGAAGTACATTCTTTTGTCTACGCGCAGAATACCATATCGAGTTATAAATTTAGCATGCAAAGTTCCGAAAATGTCAGAGAAGGCAATGCTGTAAATTGTGCATCTTTGCAATTTCTTT
>NW_014569813.1:165195-167402 GCF_001313835.1 Polistes canadensis
TTCATTAAAATCTATTGGCAAAAAGTATAAAAGATATTTGCCGAAACTTTTGAAAGAAATTGCAAAGATGCACGATTTACAGCATTGCCTTCTCTGACATTTTTCGAAGTTTACATGCTAAATTTATTACTCGATATGATATTCAACGCGTAGACAAAAGAATGTACTTTAATTTAATACAAGTTTTATTAAAATCTATTCACTTTTAGTCTAAAAAATATTTACCAAAACTTTTCAAAGAAATTGCAAAGATGCACAATTTACAGCATTGCATTCTCTGACATTTTCTGAACTTTGCATGCTAAATTTATAACTCGATATTATATTCTACGTGTAGATAAAAGAGTGCACTTTAATTTAATATAARWWTCATKAAAATCTATYTGCTAAAAGTATAAAAAATATTTACCAAAACTTTTCAAAAAAATTGCAAAGATGCACAATTTACAACAAAACTTTCCAAAAAGTCTTATTTCCGATTTCGTCTGAAGGCTCTTTGCATTTATTGTAATGACGAGGAATTACTAGCAATGATTGATTTCCGGCTTTGACGGTAACATATATATACTTTTAAATATAATTTATTACATATATATATAAATATAATATTATAACGAAAATTTGTAAAGATTTAATCAAAGTAAGATGTAATGAAATATTTTCGAAATTTGTTTATACATAATCAAACACTATTATATTATCTTAACGATAAATCCTTGATATATATATACATATAAAAAGAATTGAAGGTCATGATTAATTTGGAAATTACACGATAGCGTGCAAATCTCACGGCATGCAACTCGAATGCAATTGTGATCGCATGACTTTGATCTAATTTTCAGAAAAGTTAAAAAACCAAAATAATACTGCTCTCGATCACTGATCATAGTTCGTTCTGGTTCGTTCTCGTTGATTGCACCAATCAGATTATCAATTCCCTCGATCGATTCTATTATACCCTTTTCATTTTTTATCGAGAAACTTTGCATATTAACGGCCTTGTTAAACCTAACGTACCGTGGTGCATTCATTCGATCAGTTCCGTTACGTGTTCACAATATATATATATATATATATATATATATATATATATATAATAGTTATTTTTCTATTCATTATTAAATTAATTTGAATAACACAAATATTCACAAGAAATCATGAAATTCTCAAATGATCTGGAAATCAAACTTACTTATTTCTTTTTTTATCTTCTCCACCTTTCTTTCGAAATTATTCTCATCGAAGAGATCATAGATAATAAGATTAATCGTAGGAGAATGTTACTATGTAAGAACACGTATCCGCCTTCTCTATGACGTCAATTAATTTCCCATCGATCCATATTACAATATGTTACTATACGAAATACAAAAGAAGATAAATAAAGTAACATAAATCTTGATCTAAATAAAAGACAGAATGAACAAAATTATTTTAACAAAATTCTCGATCATCGAATGTTCGATATTTATAATCTAATATTATCTGGATTGGATACCTGAGAGAAAAAAAAATAAACAAAGCAGGTTAGCTTTTTTATAAGGAAGGAACGATCGAACTGATAGATAGATACATGCACGAGGAAAACAATTGTCTCGTTCAACGATATTATACCACACGTTTTTCTTGCGTAATTTCGCGTGCCCATTATGCTCGCAAACCTTTCCGGGAGAATGATCGAAAGTCTTATGAAGGGAAGATAAAAAAAAAAGAAAAAAAAAAATCATATTAAAGTAAAAAGAGAGAGAGAGAGATGAAAACTACAGTTTACATTCTCCGTACGCGTTTGGCCTTCACCGAATAACTAGAAATAATTATTTAACATTGGTCTCGTGTAAAAGATTTGATTCATATTTTCTTTTTTTTTGTGACGTTAATAATAATGAATGTAAGAAAATATAAATATCGATCATTGGAAAATATAAACAGAAAAAAAAAAATACTATATTTGTATATTGTTATTATTATTAGATGAATATTTTCTTGTTTCTTTTTCTATGCAAAAATAATAACTTTCACCAACGTGATTTGTATTCGTTTTCTGTCTATCTATATCGTAATATCTTGCATTGCATTATTGCAATATATTGCATATAATGTACTTGCAATAAACTCATTCGTGATCAATGTAAAACAAAATGAAAGAAACAAAATAAGTTTTCTATGGGTAAACACAAAAATAAAATTATATTAAACGTGTCTGT
>NW_014569813.1:169074-174163 GCF_001313835.1 Polistes canadensis
AAAATAAGTTTTCAATGGTAAACACCAAAATAGAATTATATTAAACGTTTCTGTGTTTTTTTCTTYGATCAGYTGATCGATTAAAGAGAAGATACAGAAGAAGAATGTAAAAGAAAGAGAAAGATAAAAAAAGAATAAAGAAATCGTAATATCTTGCATTGGGTGCATTATTGCAATAAATTGCATATAATGTACTTGCAATAAACTCATTCGAGATCAATGTAAAACAAAATAAGAGAAAACAAAATAAGTTTTCAATGGGTAAACAAAACAAAAAAATTATATTAAACGTGTCTGTGTTTTTTTTTCGATCAGCTGATCGATTAAAGAGAAGATACAGAAGAAGAATGTAAAAGAAAGAGAAAGATAAAATAAAAAAATAAAAAAAAGGGTAAAGAAATGCATATACGAAGAAAAAAAAAATGTTCACCTCGTTACATGCTATTCACGTTACACGAATTCATGGCACGAGAATCCATTGCACGTAGAAGCGCGTGCACCTGGCAATTACGTGTACGTGGGTGCTCGACCTTCTACATTTATAGTGAAGAATAATATAGAAATACACGTTGATCGATTCCGTTTTTTCTCATCTTAAGAAGTTTGATGGTTATTCGATAAGATACTTAAATCGTGTTACATTCGCGTGCCATCAAACTAACCCCATATTATGCACTTATTATACTTGTTTTATTTCGTTAGGATCAATTGATGTTCAAGATTGCACATGTAAAATGATTACGATGTTCCTAAACACGTATATTCAGTTTTATATGTGTGTGTTAGTTACATTTGTTTAATAATCCATGTGTTAACCAATTCGTTTTGTCTTCCTACGCACAATGTGTGTGTGTGTGTGTTTCGAGAGATAATATTTTTTATATTTATTTATTTATTTTTTTCTTTTTATTATGGGCTATTAATTTGTATGGAAAATTTCGTGCTCGTTCAATAATATATTTATATATTTACTATTGCGAATATATATTACGTATGTATATACACGAGTTAACATATACTATGTATTTTATATATACACATACACATATGAATGTTCTTGCATCATTAATACAAAGGAGAAAGTCTCTGGAGACGTGTGCCAGGGACAGAAAATATAAAAAAAGAAAGAAAAAAAAAAAAAGGTTCTACGTTGTAATCGTGAATTTCACGTTGAAAGTGGAAAATTGTATTTTAGGAATATATAAATTGAAATATAGATTTGATTTTGTAAAATGATTAATTTACAATTGGATTTAAATTTAATTAAAGTCACTGATTGTGTTTAATTATTGATAAGTAATTTTTTTTTTAAATCGTACTGCATATTTCCAGTAAGATTTACATACGTACTTGAAATATTAAAATTCCTAAATACTAAATTAACTAATCTAAATTCTATATAAACATTTGAATGATCGTACTTTACATATGCTTATTTCATTAATTAACATTTATATTTAACATGTATACACATAGATGATAATTACGTACTTGAAATATTAAAATTCCTAAATACTAAATTAACTAATCTAAATTCTATATAAACATTTGAATGATCGTACTTTACATATGCTTATTTCATTAATTAACATTTATATTTAACATGTATACACATAGATGATAATTACGTACTTGAAATATTAAAATTCCTAAATACTAAATTAACTAATCTAAATTCTATATAAACATTTGAATGATCGTACTTTACATATGCTTATTTCATTAATTAACATTTATATTTAACATGTATACACATAGATGATAATTACGTACTTGAAATATTAAAATTCCTAAATACTAAATTAACTAATCTAAATTCTATATAAACATTTGAATGATCGTACTTTACATATGCTTATTTCATTAATTAACATTTATATTTAACATGTATACACATAGATGATAATTACGTACTTGAAATATTAAAATTCCTAAATACTAAATTAACTAATCTAAATTCTATATAAACATTTGAATGATCGTACTTTACATATGCTTATTTCATTAATTAACATTTATATTTAACATGTATACACATAGATGATAATTACGTACTTGAAATATTAAAATTCCTAAATACTAAATTAACTAATCTAAATTCTATATAAACATTTGAATGATCGTACTTTACATATGCTTATTTCATTAATTAACATTTATATTTAACATGTATACACATAGATGATAATTACGTACTTGAAATATTAAAATTCCTAAATACTAAATTAACTAATCTAAATTCTATATAAACATTTGAATGATCGTACTTTACATATGCTTATTTCATTAATTAACATTTATATTTAACATGTATACACATAGATGATAATTACGTACTTGAAATATTAAAATTCCTAAATACTAAATTAACTAATCTAAATTCTATATAAACATTTGAATGATCGTACTTTACATATGCTTATTTCATTAATTAACATTTATATTTAACATGTATACACATAGATGATAATTACGTACTTGAAATATTAAAATTCCTAAATACTAAATTAACTAATCTAAATTCTATATAAACATTTGAATGATCGTACTTTACATATGCTTATTTCATTAATTAACATTTATATTTAACATGTATACACATAGATGATAATTACGTACTTGAAATATTAAAATTCCTAAATACTAAATTAACTAATCTAAATTCTATATAAACATTTGAATGATCGTACTTTACATATGCTTATTTCATTAATTAACATTTATATTTAACATGTATACACATAGATGATAATTACGTACTTGAAATATTAAAATTCCTAAATACTAAATTAACTAATCTAAATTCTATATAAACATTTGAATGATCGTACTTTACATATGCTTATTTCATTAATTAACATTTATATTTAACATGTATACACATAGATGATAATTACGTACTTGAAATATTAAAATTCCTAAATACTAAATTAACTAATCTAAATTCTATATAAACATTTGAATGATCGTACTTTACATATGCTTATTTCATTAATTAACATTTATATTTAACATGTATACACATAGATGATAATTACGTACTTGAAATATTAAAATTCCTAAATACTAAATTAACTAATCTAAATTCTATATAAACATTTGAATGATCGTACTTTACATATGCTTATTTCATTAATTAACATTTATATTTAACATGTATACACATAGATGATAATTACGTACTTGAAATATTAAAATTCCTAAATACTAAATTAACTAATCTAAATTCTATATAAACATTTGAATGATCGTACTTTACATATGCTTATTTCATTAATTAACATTTATATTTAACATGTATACACATAGATGATAATTACGTACTTGAAATATTAAAATTCCTAAATACTAAATTAACTAATCTAAATTCTATATAAACATTTGAATGATCGTACTTTACATATGCTTATTTCATTAATTAACATTTATATTTAACATGTATACACATAGATGATAATTACGTACTTGAAATATTAAAATTCCTAAATACTAAATTAACTAATCTAAATTCTATATAAACATTTGAATGATCGTACTTTACATATGCTTATTTCATTAATTAACATTTATATTTAACATGTATACACATAGATGATAATTACGTACTTGAAATATTAAAATTCTAATTTATTTCATATGTGTGTGTGTGTACTACTAGTGAATGTTTATATATGAGCATCGTATATAAAATAAAATACATTTAATATAAATAATTAATGAAATATTATTAATTAAAGTGTAACAAAAATTATCGATAGATGTTAAATCCCTGAATTATTATTAAAATGATTGAACAAATCTAATTAAATTTTCATCGAATTATTTTCGCAACAAATTCCAAATAATTGTCGAATAATTAGACGTATTGATCTCACGGTATACAATGATTAATTCCATACTCGTTTGGAAACATTCGAACAAAATAATTATGTTTAAATGAAGTAACATACACCACCCGATAGATACTTTCGCAATAATTTTTCCTTTCTGCGAATGGCACGCAAGGATCAGAAAAGGTTGAGAACCCGAATAATATAATTCGATGTCACGTAATCATATTCGATAAAATGTTACTCATTCGATTGCATAATTCGACATTTTTGGAAGTATCATACTTTCCTTCGAAAGAACGATGAGATTTCAATTTTTTCGAAATCAAACGTGTGTATCAACTTCAATATTTTATTCTCTTAATGAACAAAATCTAATCAAATGAAAAAAATACTGTGAAACAATTATTATCTTTAGATAATATAATTTATTATCGTTATAATATGTAATTACATTAATTTAATAATATAATTCATTATCGTTATAATATGTAATTACATTAATTTAATCATATAATTTACATTCATTTGACAATATATAATATAATAACAATGTAATATACACATTATAACGATAATATAAAAACAAAATCAGTTAAAAAAACTATGAACAAAAGTTTAAAGTTTTCTACGTGAATAATTCACGCACACACGCACGCACACGCATAATTCCATGATTATTAATTAAATTTTCTATAGAAAATATCCAATGTAAAATAAATATTGTCGAATAAATATCGAAAGTTCTTATAATCTTGTGATATTTTACATCGAGATTAGTGTATGACTCAGAAACGCGGATTCTTAACTTACAGGCTGATCGTGGGATAGAAGTTCGAATGCCGATGAGGTCGAGGTACCCTTATAGTAATCTTCAAGAAACGAGAAGGATCGTGAGTGGGTGTTCCTTTCGATATAGTTGGGCGTTAACCCCCCTCTCCCCCTCCCCATCCCCCCTCCCATCCGATATTTCTCTTTTTATTTATCAATAATCGTTTATTATTTCTACTATTATTTTGAACGACTTATATAAATGGATTATTAAGGGGTTACATGGGTTTGGTACTTTCAAACAAATTTTTTTTATCAATTCTACAACTCATCTAGAATATTGTATTGAATTTTGAAGTCGATAGGAGTAGTAGTTTTAAAGATAGAGCCCTGGGAAGTTGCACTCTTTAATGGCTCTTATACCAGCACTCAAATCTTTAAACGCATTTTCTAAAGTCAGTTGTCAAGATTTTTCGAAAACTATTTAA
>NW_014569813.1:175283-176561 GCF_001313835.1 Polistes canadensis
AAAAAAAGAAAAAACACTTTACGAAATTTCTGACGTTGTGAACACCACGTCACTATCAGCTGTTTTTAATTTTCACCTTTTTTTACAAACACCAGGTAGAATTATTATATCAACTCGTTAAATCTGATCTTATCGTGCATCGGATACTCGAGAGAGGATTTTTTTAAAAAGAAAAAAAAAAAAAAATAAGAAGAAGAAGAAATCTTTTTTCCTCTTTGCAGATTTCGTTCGTTGATCGTGAAAAATGTGTTTCGTAAAAACAACAACAAGTACCATCATCATTTCAGAGGTCTCGGCCTCTTTGCTCGCAACTTCTCGTGCGTATCAGCATCTGTTAAGATATTTAAGTTCCTTTAAAAGTAATATAAAAAAAAATACAGAAGATAGAGAGAGAGAGAGAGAGAGAGAGAGAGAGATTTTTCGTTGTATCAGATAGATGACGTTACGAGATTAGATTTTTCAAGAAGAAATTAAGCAAGAAAAACGAACGAACGAACGGAAATACGTAGGAAAGGGACAAGCAAGCAACAGATAGATGCGAAATCTCGATTTGAAAATACAAAGACGTTTGCTGACCGACTTCTTTTCGAGTAGAACGATCTCGGTAGAGTGATCTTGCCATTGCTTCAAGAAATAAAATGAGGTCTATTGATCTAGGTACGATTAGGATGTATACCTATATATATATATATGGGTCATTCCATGTCAAATCGACAAATTTTTTACCTGATCCCCTTTGATTTCGCTGAAAAATTTTCTATCTTTTTCTACTCCCCCCCCCCCCGAAAGTTATTTTTCAGAATTTTTTCAAATTTTTTTTCCCGACTCAAAAAATGTTATGAATTTTTGAAAAAAAAAAAAAAAAAAAAAAAAAAAAAAAAAAAAAAAAAAAAACCGCTCTTTTATTTTTAAATTGCCAGAACTTTTTCAAAAATTGACCGTTTGGGAACTTTTTTTTCTTCAAAATTTTTGTTTTTCAATGTAGTTTTCGAAAAAAAAATATGAATAAATTTTCAGAATCCCAGATACATGAGATATTTTAGTTTTTTTTTGAAAAACCCGTAATTTTCTCAAAGTCCGACCGTTTTTTGTTTTTTTATTTTTTTTTTTTGCTCTAAAAATACTTCAACTAATTCTGCAATGATCTCCGTTAATTAAAATATGTGACGACAATCGCTTCTAATTTTTTTTCTTGATTATAAAAAAATTGTTGTTGAATTTTTGCTGATTTTATATAACTTTGTTATGAAATTTTTTTTATTTCCTCGTGAAACCACA
>NW_014569813.1:177631-180083 GCF_001313835.1 Polistes canadensis
ATAATTATATTTTATATATATTATATATATATAAAAGAGAGAGAAAAAATAAGAAAAGAATTCGTAGAAATTAATGAAGATTTAAATTAAAAAAATATACAATAAGTAGTAATAAAAATGATTAAATAAAAAACAATAAAAATAAAGTTATACAATTAAAGTGAGTTTAAACAAAATTTAATCTAACGTGATGTTAATAAAAAATATATATGCACGTGTATTTTTTATAATTTTTAAATGCACGTGCATTCGTAATCGTTTTATGCAATCGATTGGATGCAAATAAATTTGACGCGTTGAGAATTAATATTCTAGACTAGAGATTATTTACATAAAAATAAAAAAACAACTTGTCTATCATATGTTTTATACGAATAGATAGATTTTTGATAATTCAAAATGGTTCAATATTATTTCCTTTACAAAACAGAATCTGTTTAACCGAGCATAATCGAGTTTGGTAAAGTGAAGGGGAGTAGCAGTGCATGCACATTGGTTTCACATGTAAATCAGCCAATTAACACATACGTAAGGAGGTAGTTTAATCCTTTGGTAAATTTCTTCTTCTTCTTCTTCTTACAAAAAAAAAAAAAAAACCCTATAAGTTACAATTTTCCAAGAGGAAGTTTAAAATCGGAACGTTTCCAATCGTAAAGAATAAAAGTATTATTTTGTTTGAGTATCCACACACACCGTAAGAATGAAAAATTGCAATCGTTTATGTTGTTCACCTGATAGATACAAGTCACGCGAATAAAGTTAACAATATAAAACGAAACAAAAATAGTAAAAGAAATAAAATTTTGTTACGCGGAAAACATTCGGTACTGGCAAAGATGTGTAAAAAAAAACGAAATAAAAAAAGGGCTTTTTTACGAATGAATTTCTATCGAATTTATTAGACACACACACACGCGTACAACGTATACAAAAAAAATGAAATTCAGAATCAGAAATACCATAACTCGTTCGATAATTTGAACATACTTTTAAAATTCCTTTTACGCGAACTTGTTCGGAAGGATCGAAATTCGATCGGTCAGCAAAACAATTCGAAATGTAATTAAATCCCATAAAAGGAGTATAGATATATGCCGACAACGAAACCGACATGGGGGAAGGGGGAAGGGGGATGAAAAAAAGGTATACGTCCTCGGGGCAATTTAGTCTCTATGGTGTGTAAATAAATAATCAAAAAAACAAGTCTTAGAAAATGTTTTTCATGCAATCGGTATACATACTCGCGCAAGGGTTCCGAAATTGGTTCCCTTTCTACGATTTATTACTTTCCGTGCTTAAGAAAGAAAAAACAAAACCCTCCCTCCTGCCCCCCACCACCCCACATTGGTATGATTTACGATCTCTAAATCTAATTACTCACTTTTTGCGAGATAGTAATTGCATTCACGAATGGATTTGACCGAATTCGCACGAATGCACCACCAATCATTTCTCTCTCTTTCTCTCTCTTTAAATTTTAGACAAATTTCAACTTCAAGTTATCACATCAAGAATAATCATAAACGAATGATTTAGAACTTAAAGATTGTCATTATTATTATTATTATTATTATTTGTCATTAAAATATTTACATTTTTGATATTGGACTCTGCGTTATATTTTATTATTTTTTTCCGAAGACACTAGCGAATTAGAAAATTAGACCTTTGAGAATAGATAAATAGAAGATGTGTGTGTGTGTGTGTGTGTGTATAGGGAACGCCTATAACCATTTTAAAGTGTCCGACATTATGCAAGACGTGCTCCAGTTTCAAAGGCTCGCTTCGGTATTCCAACTCACTTTCACTCATTCACTCGTCGACTCTTTTATCCTGTCTTCTCTTTCTATCTTTCATTCTCTCTCTCTCTCTCTCTCTCTCTCTCTCTCTTTTTGTCTCTTTCTTTCTTTCTTTCTTTTTTTATTTCTCTTTCCTTTACCTTCATTCGCAAGACTTTCACTTCTTCAGACTTCGTAGGTCCTTCGTTATCCCCTCCTCAAATTATATTCCAAAGGTATATCGTAATAAATAAATTGTAACATTGTGATATATGTATGTATATATGTGTGCATATGTGGATACACTCGGTACAAATTTGATCAGTTTGAAGAGTATGTGAATTGATAGAAGTCGTGACTGGTATGATGATGAATCATCGAGAAAGATGTTCATCGTTCAATCTACTATGTGCATCATGTAAAAAAGAAACACATAATTTGATTTACTTTTTAAGGTCACATTCCATTTAAGTATACAATATTCTACTTTAATTTAGAACACATTGACCAGTATGTTCAGATTAGAAGATTGTACATATTGTACACTATATATATAATATATAATAATATATTATATACACACACACATATCGACCAGTATGTCCAGATTAGAAGATCGTAAATATTGTACACTATATATATATATAATATAATAATTAATTTTTAATATAATA
>NW_014569813.1:180398-186571 GCF_001313835.1 Polistes canadensis
TAAATTATATATATATATTAAAAATAATTTTTAATGTAATAATAATTATATATTATAATATTATATTAATTTTTAATATAATGATATATTATATACACACACACACACACACTATATAATATATGCCTCTCACATTCTTGCGCTTTCAAGCGGTTTACCAGAAATTATATAATAGGATAAAAAGTTAGCGATGTACTTTTAGAAGACTCTCTCTCTCATGTGAAAATTATATAAATATCTCTCTCACGAAAAGGCGCCGGCCAAAGTTAGTAAAAAGAAAGAGAAGAGAAGAGAGTACCACCAACCAACCAACCAACCAACAAACCAACCAACGTATGCCGCCGAAAACCACAATCTTCCTTGCGAAAGTCATCTCTTTTAGATAATACCAACTGGATTTTGTAATTTTTCCATTGCAAATCTCGTCCCGAGTTTAACGGCCACTCCTCGCTTTAGACCACCACCACCACCATAACATCACTACCATCACCATCACCACCATTATAATGGATTTTAATGAGACACGCATACCACCGATGAAAACAACAAGCATTTAGGTAGATCACAAGTAATCACACACACACACACACACAAACACGTATTATTTATCATACTTATATCGTATCAACGTAATTAAAAAAAAAAAAAAAAAGGAAACGTAACTCGACTCAAATGAATTTCGTGTAAATTCCGACTGGGACAAAACGTAGAATGAAATAATTTATGGTCGCGATCTTGCTAGACATTTAATTAGGAAATTACATGGGACTTATACATTTAAACCATCTCCATATTTTCTCTAAACTTTTTCCGAGTAATCGTGTTACGCGTTCTTCGTTATTATATTTTTTAAACAATCGTTAGTTCGTGTTGCACCAAGTGCAACAAATTCAATTATACTTGTTATACGAGGCTAATTATAAACGACTTATACGATCTCATTTACGAATAAACTTCGTGTGTGTGTATGTGTATGTTATCGTTAAGAACACACCGAACTTTACAATGTTTGTCTTGCACTTTTTGGATTGTTAAATATCTTCAAGTTAAAATCGATTAAAGTGATGTTTATCACTTATATACATGTATTACATGTAACATCACATTCTTGTACGATATTTCACACGTCTATGACATTTAACGATTGTTCTAATCGAATAGTTATCGTTAAATAACTTTCAATGCTATTTCTTACGTATTCCTAGTGTTAGAATCATTTCTGTATATATATATACAATAAGAATGCATAAATTTTTGATATTATTATTCCATTGTATGTTTCTTCGACGATCTTATTCCAATGAAAATATTTCAAACGTAAAATGCCAAACATATAAGTTTTACAGGTATGAAAAATCATATTATTATTTTAGTCGGCGAGTAGTTCAACTGCGAAACGTAATTTCAATCATTGTTGAGAATGCAATTTGTACGAATTACGTTGGCTACCGAGAAGATATTAGAAATGATTTTTGCAATAAGTCTTCCTTACTCTCCTCCCTCTCTCCCACAATATGTGTGTGTGTTGGTTAATATAGGTTGCATCACTTATCCAAATAATTATCTATGCATATTTCTAAAGAACAGATATATATAAAGTATATTTTGTAAATTGATCAATCGCGTTTATCACATACACACACGTATTTTTAAACAAATAGATAATAATTTGATTGATAATTATTTGATTAGATTTCATTACGTATAATTTTTTAGAAAAAAAAAAGATAACAACGTATATGTTTAACATATATTTTTCTTAATCCTCAAACTATTCTATGAAATATTTGATGTATATCTTAACAAATTCAAATTAAAATGTAAATTTAATGTGTTCAAAATGAGTTCTCATTATATTGTATTATTCACAACGTACACATCAGAATAAAATACAATTTGTTACATTAGAATAAATTAAAACGTCTCCCCCATTTCTTCTTTAAGGAATGCGTCATTTAAATTGTTAGCTAATAAGAAAAAAAAAAAAAAAAGGACATCTTATAAATTCCTGTTAAATCTCGAAGGATTTCAAAGTCATTTAACTCGTATTAATGTAAAACAGTATTAACCAACCAGCCAGTGAAAACGAGTCTATCGTCTTTTTGGATCACCTTGCTAACAAATACGAAGACTATGATTTCGAGGTCAATTCCAGTTATAGTTACAGACGAACGGGTCTTCGAACGGGACCAGGATCTCCCTTTCAATCATTTTTTTTTCTTTTTTTTTTCAATCATTAGTCTACATCTTTCAAGGATATCCTTCTCTCATTATTTTGGCTTTTCTCGATGACCTTACTCGGACTTGAGTTAAATGATACTTTCAATGTCAACAGGAAGACTGCATTCTCGTATCTCCTATCTCTCTTTTTTTTCTTCTCTCTCGTTCAATCTTTTTTCACGTTCACACATTCATAATAATTATACGGATCCACGTGCTTCTCTCATGTATTATTTATGTACTTATGTGCATGTGCATAAGTGACATACAATGATGCTTTTTTTTTTTATATACAAGTGTGTATACGTAATGATGAAAATTATTGATTATAAGATTGTTTTTTTTTTTCTTATTTCAAGAGACTGTTTTTTAAAAATATTGTGTACATTATTAATCGATCACGAGTATAGAGTTGGTATTTGCATAAATAAGTAGAAGCTTATGTAATTATATGACAATATTTAATTATATGTAATTAATTAATTTAATATTATTTATCTCGTGTTTATTTCAATTGTAATATTAATAATTTTGTAATTATTATCGATTACTTTGTTCTGTATATTCTTATACATTTATAGATAATAAGTCTTACTAATTTCAATCATGCTTGACGAATATTATACTTTTTCTTTTAAAAGTTTCTCTTATTCTTTTTATTTAATATTTCCATGAAATATATATATATATATTCACAACGAATTCGAAATTTTTGTTAAACACTTTCACGAATTATATTATATAACATTTAAAAAAACCTTTCAAAAAATATTAATATTATTGGAATTTGTGTATTTACTTTCACTATGCAATTTAATTATATTAACATGAACTTCTGTTAAAATTTGATTTGATATATTAAAATTTAATTAAGTTATACATTTAACACTCGATTCCGACAGGTTTTATTAATCGTTTATTAATGCCCCATTATATCTGTGCAAAAACATTTCAATATGTAGAGAAAAAGGAAGATGTTAAAAATGAATAAGAAAAAAGAAAAGAAAAGGAAGAAGTTGTCGAGAAATTTTTATTATCGATGAAAAAAAAAAGTGGTCCGTGAAATGTGATCGATTGAATGTCGAATAGAACACGAATATAATATTCTTGATAATTAATTTTATATCTTCCCGTATTGAGTAATTTATTATGAAAAAAAAACAAACAAAAAAGAAATAAAAAGAAAAATTTGTTGTGCATCAAGAGTCCAATTTATAATATCTCAGGAATTTAAATACGATTTATATCTTGTTATTAGTCAACGTTGTTTAGTAAAACTAATCGAAACAGAGTTGCATATAGTTATATAAATAAAACCATAAAAACAATTAAAAACCGATCCAGTTTCTATGGCTACTCGCCGTAATATTTGTCCTAGTTTTAACGAATCAACACGAATAAAGAAACTTATATGGGAAAGAAACATTTCGATGGAATAATAATAAGACAAGGGTTTTGTTTGTTGTTCGGGCAAATATTCTCACGTAATAGAAATGTGTACCGTGATGCTGTGTTATGCAAGTTTTCTCTCTCTTACTTTTCTAGTAAATCAATTCGTCCTCTGTTACGAGTTTGCCGATCCCACGATAAAATTACGTTGGAAAGTTTTAGCAAGTTTACAAATGATAATATGCACATCGTAATCAGTGTTATTTTGCTAAAATTATTTGATTTTTAATCATCTCTGATTATTAAATAATAAACACAAACTAAATCAATTAAATGACAAATTTTCTATTATTCTAATATTCATTTACCAAATGTCTCTATGGAAAAATTGTAAAAAGATTTTATGGAGTTAATACAAAAAAAAGAATTATTATAATATCTTAATCTACACTTTTGCATTGATTTTGAGAAAACATCAAACTATTGAAATTTTCTTTCAATTAAATTCAATTATTTTGTTCTCCCAACAGTGATCTACAATTTATTCTATAATTAATCTCTTCGTTGAATCGATAATAATTCATTTTTAATTATTACCAATTTTAAACATTTTCGGATTATAGGAGAATCAAAGTCTCGTCTATGCACTTTCCTTGTTACAATTGTTCCTTTTAATTATACAAGATCGATATTAATTTCGATAAATCGTACGTATAGGAACAACCAACCCATAGAATAAGTTTGTATAAAGAGAAACATAACTTGTCTAGAACGTATGCACAAGGTCGACCAAAAAATCCGCTTACTTTTCTCTTGCGCAAGTTTACCACCACCACCACCACCACCACCACGTACGTTTGTTGTTCGCATTTCAATATGCAACGAGCAATAATAATATCACTAGATCCCGGACTAGTGTTTTATTCTAAGAACAAACAACATATATAGATCTCTGATCAAATTAATTATCAATGTTACATTTTAATTTAATTCGATTTCATTTAAAAACACACGATCCAATTGTTATCTTAAAATACGTGTGTAGTATCTAATTTATCTAAGAAATATTACTTATCCTAAACACATAAAGAACTAATCTAATGTATCTTTTTAGAATGGAAAGGCTAGAATTAAAGTTAAGTTAATATCCAAATAAGGTGTATAAGTAAAATAAGTGTGTAATCGGCGGCAGCGCGTAAAATTGAACGATCAATTCGTAACCATATGCGTTCTGAGTCCTCTTTGTATTAACGAGTATTGTTTTCAATGCTGACTACCAATGCACACGTCTAATTTACTCTTAAGGTACTATTTTTTCCCTTCCCCCTTCCCCTTCCCTTCCCCCCTCACTAATTATAGTTTCCACCATGAAATTAATGTCCATACCGAGTTGTATCGTTACTCCAACGCAACCGAGCATACACCGTGTGGAAGTTTTTAAGTAATAATATAATAATTATTTTGTAATGTTTTTACTTGGGTCGTTAATTAAAAGAAAAAAAAAAAAAAAAAAAAAAAACAAAAACAAAAAAATATCGAACACTCTCTCGGATAGTATTTCCCTATATAATATTTGTTCTTTCTACTACGCGAACACTTTTTTCTAAATAATAATTATTATTATATATATTATATAAAAAAAAGTATATATAAATATATACTTTATAAGTATAATAAGTATATATATCTTTAATAATTTTTTTATTGCTACTTATTGTATATTTTTTTGATTTAAATCTTCATTAAATCTATTTATTTATCATTAACTTTAAATATTTATTTTCTGGTTATATAACAATGGCTGGTAATTACCTTCAATGTTTAAATAAACGAATATAGGTATCAATTGAAGTATTGTAATTAATAAAATGAAGAGACGAACAAACAGAGATTTTCTTTTTGATTAAATAATTCTTTTTTTTTTTGTACAGGTTGTACACGAAACACACCAAGAAGTGCGAGAGCCAGTAGAAACGATGCAGCTTTGGAATTTGAGTGTCCTGAAGAGTTTGGTTATTATCCTCATCCTCGTGATTGCACGCAATATTACGTTTGCGTTTTTGGTGGAGCTTTGCTCGAATCTTGCACTGGTGGTTTGATGTACAGGTTCGTAATAATTACTAATAAAATATTATTAACGTGATTGATCTTCTATCCTAAATTAGAAATGACTTTTTAAATAAATCTATGTGTATTGTGGATAAAAGAATAAAAATGATTCGTTTCGAAAGGTGTGAAGAAGAGATGACCGATTCGGTGAAAGGGAAACTCTCTTGTATCTTCGTTCTCTTTGCTGGTTGCATGTTTTTAATGTCGCATACCTATTCCATAAGTATATAATCGTAGAAGGCCAACGTCCGTTTGAATCATTCTGTACGATGGAAGATGAACTTTTATTTAAGAAACGATTATTTCTCAAGAATTTCACGAACTAACGAGATTATTTTTACCTGTAAATTAAAGTTATTATTGAGACAGTGTTTTAACTTTGAAAATAAAATGATTTATAAAATACGTAATATATAGCTCACGTTATTTAACAGAAAATATATATATATATATAA
>NW_014569813.1:186911-195665 GCF_001313835.1 Polistes canadensis
ATTATAGATATATTATTAGTATATATAATATATGCTTATCTTTATAGCATATATTATATGCTTTTAAAGATAAGATATCTGAACTTTGATTTTTTGTTACTAATTTTAATTGATGAATTGTCTCGTTAATATACCCATTTTTAATTTGATTATTTATTCGTGAATTTATAAAAATCTATTGTTAAATTATCAATGCTATTTTCGGACGATTAATTTGAAATAATTTAGTTAATCGTAATATAATAACTAAAATTTTCTCATTAAGTTGTATCAAGCTGTGCAATTTACAACGTGTTTCGTTCATTCTTTCTTACTCGCGAATTGCAATATAAAGTTAAGTTTATAATGAATTTCGCATTGGCAACGTGTCCAGCACGTAGACCACTTTTGTCGATTGACCATTCCTGTGCATAGTAACTTGTTCCTTCGATGCATTAGATTGGAACTTTAACGAGGTACTGCTACGATCACCGTCATACAATTTACAAGGAAACCAGGAAACTAACAAGTCTTTAGATCAATGATTTGCACCTTAAATCGTACATTTTAAGATTCTACTTGTTTATCTTATTATTTTCGATACAATTATCCTATGGTTTTTTTGTCTTCTTTTTCTTATTTCTTAATTTTGTTCATTGCGTAAGCGGACTAATTAATTTCTGTGTGCAAAATTCAATTTTAATATTATTAAATAAATGATTAAATAACTTATATCAAAGATTTTGTTGATTTATCAATTCGTAATAGTAATTGTGTCTTGGAACAAATTTGATTATATCATATTTTACAAAAATATATATCCGAGAGAAGAGTAAATGAAAAAAATTCGTTTAAATCGTTCGATTAGAAAAGAAAATTCTCGTTCACGTACATGTGTACACGTGAATTATCAATACAAAGTTACACAGATAGTTGGGATTGTAATAACGGAGGCGTGAGTTTTTTTTTTTTTCTCTCTCTCTTCCTCATAAAGATTAACACAAGAAATTACATTGCCATATTCTCGGAGGCCTTGACATTTAAACATCATCCGGTCTCGCAAATTTATTTCCACGTATCGAGAGAATCGATTGAAAATACTTTTTTTCTTTTGAGTTATAACTTTGAATCTTTAAAAAGAACGACATTTTTATGCATCCCGAATTCGTAATCCGATTTAAGGGATGTTTCGTTTCATTTTTCTAACATAAAATAAAAAATTGAAAAATCAGAAAAAAAATAAAAAGAAAAAAGAATAGAAAACTAGAAAAAAAAGATATATTCTCTTGAAAATATATTTTATAAGAATTCGAATCTCGATATAAATATATGGGCGAATGAAGCAAGTAAAGCCGACCCTGGGAGCACTTTCAATCCACTCGTCTGGTTTTGCTGCACGGTAAAAGGGGGTCGGGTACGTATAAGTGTAACCCTGGACAAAAAAAATCGATCTGCCACACCTCGTTTGATACGGAACACGGTGCATTCGAACCGGTGTGCGACTCCCTTCAAATGCATATGTGTGTTTGTGTGTGTTATTCACGCATACACACGCACAAACACATGCATGTCTCTCACTTTCTGTATACGGATGTGTATAAGTGCAAGTATGATGCACGCATCATAATAGTATGCATTAACAGAAAGGTTCTTAACAGTAAGGTGATATCGGATTAGGTATAAACTCTAGATTACTATGCTATTAAGTACTAGAATCGTCTAGTTTATTATTTCAAAGGAATATCGTATTTTTTTCTTCATTTCGTATTATGTTCGCAGCCATGAATTGCAGACGTGCGATTGGCCACGTAACGTTGGCTGTCCAGAAGGTGGTTTGGTCAACAAGGAGATCGATGAGGATCCGTTGTTAGAAAGGTATGACCTTCGAAGGGACAATTTTTAATCAAACTTACTCTTATAAATACATATATATATATATATAACGTAACAATATTTCATTGTTAACCCTTCTTTGCATGATTTTTTCTTTTTTTTTTTAAAATAAATCAGGGTGATGTAATTAATGCTCTAGATCAGGGCTTCTTAAACTTTTGTCATTCACGAGACCCCATTTATGATTGCGAGTTTCTTGACGACCCCATTTATGATTGCGAGTTTCTTGACGACCCCATTTATGATTGCGAGTTTCTTGACGACCCCATACAAATATTACTGCTGTCGGTGGAGATAGCTCAAAACCTTCAACAAATGCACGTGTCTAGACGCTGCAAGTCCACTGTATTCCGCCAATTCTAGTAATGTTATAAAATGGTATATATCAATATTTGACATTAAAATCTCTCGCGACCCCAGAATTTTGCTACGCGAACCCATTTGGGATCGCGACCCATAGTTTAAGAAACCCTGCTCTAGATTAAAGGAAAAATATTTAAACAAAATCCTAGTGCTATTTTTTGACAACTGCGTTTTGTTGTACGCAATAGTCGTTTAAAAAGTTGCCAGCAACAAGAAATATACAGTAGAAGGGTTTTGAGTACCTTTTTTTGTTGACTAAATATTATGATTGAAATTTCCATCATCATGCAAAGAAGGGTTAACAATCCAACAAAAATGTTACCCAATTTTCTTTCTCCCATATAACTTTTACACTTTTTAATTACAATTGATTGCATTCAAGTTTATTAACCAAAGTAATCGTGCACACAATAAGTCATTGAGACATAGTCTAGTGACGTCATCGTCATCATCATCATTGTATAGCATCATTTATATATATATATATATATATATATACTTGTCTATTTATTCGAAAACTTTCCCACCGTTTTATTATTAAATCGGTCATCGTTCATGATAGAATATCGCAATTTTACGCTTAATTACGAGCAGGTAATTATCGATAAAGTTCCTCCGATCACTGGATAATCGAAATAACGCCACAACTTTTCCCACGGATTCCCACCACAACAAGCGTGGAAACTAAACAAAATTCTTTTCCATCGGATAATAGAAGAAACTATTTCATCGATCTTGATTATTCTCGAACGGACGTCCTCGATCCGATCATTCCGATTGATTTTGTTTTCAGTTCTATTTCACGTAACATTGCGAAATAATTTTATTCGTACTTCACCCACGTAGTAAAAGTCAAAGTAAAAGAATACAAAAATAAAAAAATAAGATATGGAATGTAGAATGAAATAAGGTGAAGAAAAAGGAAGACGAAGGTGAAATAGTTCGATTAGAGAGAGACAGAGAGAGGTGGAAATAAAATCTGAGGGAAGGAGAAGGATATTCGAAGGGTGGGAGGGAGGGTGGTAGGTAGAAATCGGAGAAAGGAAAACAACTATCGCGATAGTACGATTCGTTGGCTTGATAATTCCTGTCTGCCTACCCTGGTCAAATATTTCCAATCTCCTTGGCTCACCTAATCTATCCTACCTCGTATTACCCTAACTCGCGTGCCTAAATGATTGGAATTACGATACACGTGGGTAGAACAAGGCTTTCAACTTGTTTATAAGCAAATATTAGATTAACCAAGGCTACCCCCCTTCTTCCATCGTGTTGCTTTTCTTTTTTATTATTTTTTTATCAACGAACATTCCATTCGAGTTACGAATAAATGTTTAGAATTGTCGAATGATTTTCTACTTTTTGAATTTTGTCGATATAAATTATTATTATAATAATTCGTACTCATATTTAATTGCCAATCCAATATATTTTCTCTTTCTTTTTGGGAAAAATTTGTCACGGTTAAATCGAACGATTTTTCGGCACTATTTTTATAATTACGAGAGAGAAAAAAAAAAGATTGTTTTTTTTTTTTTGGATAGAAAAGAGAAAGAGATGGATATAAAGAAAGTTGGATGTTAAGTTTGAAATCTTGTTTTAATTTCCGGTTAACTTTTTCTCTATCGATCATTTCTTTTTTCCCATTGCAAACTATTCCATTTTGCACCGTTCAACTAACTAAGATTCGTTTTTCTTATTCTCTCGCGTAAACGTTGCTGCCCGTAGTCGGCATAACCCAAGTGTCCCGTTGTGCAACGAGTTAAGCAACAAGAACTCAATGGGCATTCATTAAAGTATTGTATAGGAGAGTTAAACGTCGGGGAATCGATTTCTCCATTTCTAACAACTCACCCCCTTCCTTTTACATTTGACTTTATTCCGGGTGCCAAAGATAGAATACCGCGACCGTGAGAAATTCAATTAGAATTTCATTTTATTTTTTTTGCAAATTATTGAATAAATTAATCATATAGGTCTACGAAAATCGAATCGTTGCAACAGCAACAACAACAGCAACAACAACAGCAGCAACAGCAACAACAGCATCAACAACAGCATCAACCTGTGCAAAGACCAATCCAAAGGCAACCGGTTTTGGTTACTTCAACAGCTTCCCCAGCACCTCAGACCACCGAACGACAATACCGTCAACGACAACAAGTTAGAAATTATCCCGAGGATGATTACGAACCACCTAGCGAAATTGAAAGTGACAGACAGCAACGTGTCTACAGAGGACAACCTTCGACAATAGGACAAGTGCAACGTGACCGTGATGGACTTCGTAGAAACATCATTTCTGTGAGTATTAACTTTTCCGGAAATGATAGAAAGAAAGAGAAAGAGAGAGACACAAATAAAGATGAAAAAGGATGAAAGAAACTAAAGGTTCAACGAAGTAATTGGTTTTTCATTTTCTTTTTTTTATCGTTAATCACAGGAAAGAGAAAAGGACAGTCTGGTGAATGCACGCGTTCAAGCGGAATCTCATTACAGGTATCGTAAAAGTCATCATTTTTATTAATCGATCTACGTATGACCGTGATTTTTTTCTCCCTAACATATAATATTTTTTTATAAATGAATAATGAATATTTTGAAGTATCTTTAATGATTAAGTTGCTTTTTAATTTTTTTTTAAGTAAGAGCTTTAATGATTGAGTTGCTTAAGAAGTCCCAATAAAGGGACGAAACGTCCAACTCAATTAAATTAAGTTCTACTTCTATTCATGTCCAAGTTCCCTATGAAATTTGATCATTTTGAAGTAACTTTTCGATTCATGTTTTTTTTTTTTTAGGACACAAGTACCTTCAACGGAATCATCTAGAATTGCTAAAACATTGGCATCTACGGCAGCACCGATCATATCGAAATCATATTACCATGATCCTGATCAAAGTTATCCATATTACACGATTTATGAAGATGACGTTTCAATGTATAAAGATGATGGTAAAGTATTCGTTCGATTGGATAATATTATTGATAATGATATTCGAATAAATGATAAAAAAGAAAATGTTCTGTTCGCGTCATAATGATCACGTGTTGTCGTTAATGTTCTTAAGGAGAACCCCCACCCCCCACCCCTTCCTTCCTTGACATTATCAAACCCGAAGAATTTCTTTTCGCAATGACCATGACTTTTCTCACATTTAGATTACAATCAGTACACGGTTAACCAAACGGTACCACTGCAACAACCTAACGTGAAAATTAGCGAAGTTAGCACGAAGCAATATCCACAAAAATCGAAAAAAGTTAGTGTCAATGACGCGGATAGATATCATTTGAATCACGATGTTACCGCACAAGATTATGACATTTATGAGAATCAGGTAAGAAGACAAGTATCGGAAGATATTTTGACCCTTTAATCTATTTTCTCGTATTATTCATTATTCATTTATTATCTCCTTTTTATTTTTATTTTTTAGGCTCAATTAAATAAAAATAGATTCAGAATTTCGGAAGGACAATCACCTTTAAGGTAAAATATATTAGAAATTAATTGTTTTTGTGTAATGCGTTTAAATGAAATTATTAAACGTGTCAGATACACACACGTATATATATATTCGTATCATCAACATTAGAAATAACCGAATTGTTTGACTCGTTTAATTAAACATTCAATTAATTTCTTACACCTGACTATTTATACAGGACGAACGTTGTTAGCCATCCTGTGGTCCACGTAACAACTCCCAATGCCATCGTTGATACATTTGTTCCATTGACGACTACCACTCAAACACCTACGACAAGTGCTAGGCCTTATACTGTTAGTGTTTCAAGGTATGTTTTACAACGCAACAAAATATATTAGAATTAGTAGAATGTGTTGTCTGCAACTTTCGAAATAATGATCTACATCTAATAGACATACATTATAAATATTTATATATGCGTGTTTGGTGAGATAAAATATTCATATTTACGATTAAAATTATAATGAATTATCTCTCTTGCAATATATTTTCGTTTATGTTAATCTATTTTCATTGCAATATTGGCAATGTATAATAAAACGATCAGTCTGATGATAAATTGAAAGTTAAATAGAAGATCCGAGTGATATCAATCGGATCCCCATGTGATCTATGTAATCTAGATCAACGAAAATGAATACCATAGTATTTTAAAGGGCCCCGTTGGCTGACTGAGACCCGATTTCGCTTACACGCATAATGGCCTCAGCAAAAATGATTCCTCGCTTTTACTCACTTTCTCCAGCGGGGAACAAAGAACGTATACATACGTCTTACGAATTTGATATTAACTATCTAAATATATATATTTTTTTTTTTATTATATTACAGTCGAGGTCGTCCCCAACAAATCAACCGAGGTACTGCACCACCGTAAGTTAATCTATCAGGTTTCTTATTAATTATTCTATCGATCGTTACACTCCCATCGTAATATTAATTATTTCGAAATAGTGAAGTCGTCGAATGATTGCATTGAAAGGAGAGAAAAAAAAAATAAAATAAAAGAAATAATTATTCTCTTCATACGAGCAGTGAAATTCAATTACGAAAGAATAACTCGTTAGCAACGAGTACTTTAATCCACCTTCTCGTCGATAATGAAAGTAACGTCGCGAGATCCTTCCTTCGGGTATCAACGGAAATGCATACCGTGAAAATAACCGATGTAGAAACTATGAGAAAGATAAGAAGTTGTTTTACCAAGTGAAAATAATTGTTCAAATATATCATGAGATATAATCGAGTATATTTCGAGTATTTAACCCTTAATCTATTATCATTAGTTGAGAAAAAAATGACTATCTCTGATCTATCATTATAGAAAATTACACTTAGAAAAAAAAGAGTAATTAGAAATTTGGAATTAAAAACAAAAAAAAGTGTTAATTAATAATTATTTATCTAACTATCCCATCGCAACATTTTTTCTTCGCCATATAATTTTCATTTAATGACAGAATAGTAATACGAAGACCCTTTTTTTTTAATTGCATTTCTTTTTCTCCCCTATCATTTTGTTTTGTTATATCTTATACACGTTGACGTAATTTTATATCTATATAAAATATATATAAAAATATATAAAAATAAAACGATAATATATATAAAAAAAATATATTAAAAATAAGATATAAATAAAATTTATATCTATATAAAATATATCTTAATTATATAATTATATATAATTAAAAAAAAAAAGAAAAAAAAGAAAAAAAAAAAAAGAATTAATAATAGTCAAAATTCTTTCAGTCGTTCACGACCAACGTTGAAACCATCGACGGAGATTGTTTCGAAGGCACAGGAATTCATCGATATCTATAGATTCCCACCGGTTAGACCAGCTCCGATTTATCCGACACCTCAGGTCGATAAGCCAGCTGCAAAATGCCGAAGGGATGTTTGTCTACTTCCGGATTGCAGCTGCGGAGGCGCTGACATTCCAGGTATGCGCCCACTTTCGTCCTTACCTTTGATGATTCTATAGTTACTACTATGTAGATAGAATACCAATACTAGTATCTTCATATGAAATTGTCACTATTCTTCTAAAGCAAAGTTTTGCATTCATATATCTTTTAATCCTTTGTCATACAAACAAAAAATTGAATTCGATATGCAACAAAAATATCATTTAATTTGATTGCATTAAAATTATACACCACAAACCTAAAAACATAATGAAGTATTTACATTGTTCGAAATATTCTTTTATGAAATTTATATAGAACATTATAACGATGAATAATAAACTAGCAGTTTTGTGTGTACTATATAAGAAAAATGGTGTTCCCTAGATATCGTTGTATGCTAAAGGATTAAAAAATAAATGTAATACTTAAAGCTGGAATTTATGTAGAATAATAGATTCATGAGGATACATTTTCGAGGGCTAGGATCGTGTTTAACTTTCTGAAACGTGACGTAATAAGTCGTCGCGCTACGAATGTTAAGTTTGACGATCGGTTTTAGCGGTCGCCATGACTTTCTCCGATTCTAACGTTACATATACACGTTATATAGTGCGTTCGAAAGTGAAACAGATCCGCGTCGTGCGAGTAGGATATATAAACATACACATATATAGATATATATATATATATATATATAGATATAATGCACCGGCCGATGTATTGCACACGAGCGATGCCCTTCGAAATTGAAAGCTTTCAGCGCGAGACTGAGTGATATATTATTTTTTTTTTCTTTCTTTTATTTTACTTTTAACTAATCTGAAAGCGAAGTGGTAACGATCTCTAATGATCTCTTAGCTCGAATGACTTTTATATATGCGCGCCTATATTAATTCGATATACATATAATATTATTTCCTTTTWCATTTTCTATTTTATTAATACCGTTCTCATATAAAAAAAAGGAACAAACAAAAGAGAAAAATAATTAATTCATTGATTCATTTCAAAAGATAAATAATATCGGAATTATATATACCCCTAGAGACTGATAGATTATCGAAACAAATAAAAAAAAAAGCATGAACATAAAAATGAAATAATTATCGGA
>NW_014569813.1:196529-198562 GCF_001313835.1 Polistes canadensis
CTATTTTATTAATATCATTTCCATATAAAAAAGGAACAAACAAAAGAGAAAAATAATTAATTCAGTTATTCATTACAAGAGATAAATAATATCGGGATTATATATACCCCTAGACACTAATAAATTATCGAAACAAATAAAAAAAAAAAAGCATGAACATAAAAATGAAATAATTATCGGAGTGTTAGAATCGGTATCGGTGCTTAAAATACACATATAGGATGCATCCAATCGTCTATTCAGGAGGAATTCCAGCTGAGGAGACACCACAGATCGTCCTTCTAACGTTCGACGATGCTGTTAATGATCTTAACAAACCGTTGTACAGTGATTTGTTCGAAAATGGCCGTAAAAATCCAAACAACTGTCCGATCACTGCAACGTTCTATGTTTCCCACGAGTGGACAGATTATAGCCAGGTGCAGAATCTTTACTCGGACGGTCATGAAATGGCATCTCACACGGTCTCGTAAGTCTCTCTCGCTTAATAGAAAGAGAAGATGGAATTTCCGTTGTTGTTTGGCCTTTCTTCTATCGAACATCTGTGTGGGTTATAACAAGAAAGGCTAGAAAGAATAATCACGTAACTGTGTCATATGGCGCGTGGCTATCGTCATTCGAGCTTGACGCTACTACCGATCATCATTATCTCTATTTCTTTGTGTTATTTTTATATACATATATACATATATGTGCGTATGTGTGTCGCGTCTATATCTCGCTTTTAATTAACTTTTCATACTTTGCCGAAAAAAACTTATTCTTCAAAAATAAACGAAGAGAATAAGTGCACTCATTTCTAAGTATCTTACCGATCTATAAAAGCATCGATCATCAAATGAGATTCATCATTTCATATTAATTATTCCTTTTTATTGAAAAGAAAAGAAAGAAAGAAAAAATAAATGCATCATTAATACGACGTAGAATCTCTTACGGTGACCGACTTAGAAAGATCTCTTTCTCTCTTGGAGTATAGTGAGTCTCAAGGCTATTGATAAACAAAGAAGCACGCGTGAAAGCAAGCAAGCAAATTGAATCAATAAAAAAAGAAAAGTAATAAATATCGAAAGGAAAGAAAAATCATGACGATGTGCTCAGATCGGTAGGATTCTTAATTCCCTAAATGAGGTATTAGATCAAAATAAAAACAAAACAAAAATGCAAGAAAAATCGTATATGCGTACGGTGAAACCATCGGTTATTTCTCCTTCTTCTTATCCCAGCTTCCTCTATTCTCGTTTTTTTTTTTTTTTTTAAAATGAGAAGAAGGTAGTAATACGCCTTCGACGACACCGATACTCGTAACGCGTGTAAAGAGTTTCACCGAACGCGTACGATACTCTTGCGGTATACTAATGACGCCTACTGACTATAACTCTTTTCTCTTTCCCTTTCGCTCTCTCTCTCTCTCTCTCTCTCTTTTTTTTTTCAATCTTTTTCATCGTCACGCATCATCGTCCCACGTTTTCAACGAAAATAATTTGAAATGCGACGAACGGGGAACTTCCTTACGATTTCTTTCAACCCTTTCCCTCGTGTCCCCACAATCCTAAACAAAAAACACAAAAACAGGTGATTACCTCCCGGAGGAGATCCCACAATTGGTCCTGTTGACGTTCGATGACTCCGTGAACGATCTGAACAAGGGACTCTACACAGATCTTTTCGAGAAGGGACGAAAGAATCCAAATGACTGTCCTATCTCAGCAACTTTCTACGTATCCCATGAGTGGACTGACTACAGCCAGGTCCAAAATCTCTATGCCTCCGGTCATGAAATTGCCTCCCACACAGTCTCGTAAGTATCCTCTTTGTAGGATTGACAACCCAATGATATTACATACAATGACTCATTTACAGTATTCGAACAATTGTCATGAAATAAATACTTTATTAATTATAATAAATATGTTATTAAACATAATTATTAACATATTTATTAACGTTAATATAATCAAGATTTTTTTTTCTTATCCAAAATTTATTAATATTATTACTAAGTTTACTCTTAGGGAAGTTGTTTTTTGGAC
>NW_014569813.1:200387-214609 GCF_001313835.1 Polistes canadensis
TACAGCATTGCCTTCTCTGACATTTTTTGAAGTTTACATGCTAAATTTTTAACTCCATATTATATTCTACGTGTAGATAAAAGAGTGCACTTTAATTTAATATAAAAATCATTAAAATCTATTTGCTAAAAGTATAAAAAATATTTACCAAAACTTTTCCAAAAAATTGCTAAGATGCACAATTTACAGCATTGCATTCTCTGACATTTCCTGAACTTCACATGCTAAATTAAATTAAACTTATGACTGTAATAAAAATGATGTTATATTGACTTATGAACATAACTATCAAGTTGCTGAGGAAGTCTCAAATAGAGACGAAACGTTCAACGGATAAATATTGTGTTCATCTTAATTAAACCCGTCCAAAAAACAACTTCCCTAAGAGTAAACTTAGTAATATTTATTAACATTGGATGTGGTGATATGATTCACTAAATTATATCTAAGTAAAATTTCAAGCAATATGAAATATATTTATACGATAGTTATGATTAAATGATGATAGTTATGATAATGTATTCAAGTGTTACAGAAAAATTAGTAAAGAGTATGTATAATCATTTATAAGATGTTATTATTCGTGAATAAAAAGAAGGTGGTCCTATTTAATATTAAAGGCTTCAAAGTTTTATTTTCAAATATTTTTGTGGCTTCTCAATAATAATTTTATAAGAAATAAATTATAAATATTGTATATATATTTCTTGATTTGCTTGAAAATTTTTACATATATATCTAGAGTATCATACCTCCACCCAATGTTAATAATATGTCGGTAGATGTTGTATAATATACTTATTATAATTAATTAATTATTTCATGGCAAATGTATTCAAATACTACAAGTGATACATACATATATACATATATATATACGTTTTGTCGTATCAAATAATTGTGTGTGTCCAACGACAAATTGATTTCTCTAATTTCGGATTCATCAAAGTCACATTTTTCTATTCTTTTCACGTTAATGTGCTTATGAATATGATTCACGCTTACACAACGATCATTCGAATCATTGGCACGCTATAACAGATCACCAACGGTAATAGGTATCGATTAACGATCATTTTCGATCGCTTATCTCAATCATTTAATAACAAATTGAATTAACACAAATGATGTTAAGAAAATGTAGAAAAATATTTAATATCTATTATCTCTATCTCTCTATCTCTTTCTATTCGGCTTTAATTAATAAAATTCTAAATGATTCGAGATGAAGGTAATAAACGTTAATCATAGGCACAGTTTCGGTGAACAATTTTCACAAAGAAAGTGGGCACGAGAGGTGGCTGGACAACGTGAAATTCTATCGGCTTATGGTGGTGTCAAATTGGAAGATGTCAGAGGAATGAGAGCACCATTTTTGTCGGTAAGATTGACAATGAAACATTTCTAATAATACTTTCTTCCTATTATTTCAACCTAAATTACACGTTAATCTTCGATCTTTGTCCGACATTTTTATTTCGATAGGTCGGTGGAAACAATATGTTCAAGATGTTGTGGGATACAAATTTCACTTACGATTCTTCGATGCCAATTTATGAGAACAGACCACCTAGTTGGCCTTACACGTTAGATTATAAACTATTCCACGATTGTATGATACCACCTTGTCCTACCAGATCTTATCCTGGATTATGGGAAGTGCCTATGGTAATGTGGCAAGATCTGAACGGTGGTAGGTGTTCTATGGGAGACGCTTGCAGTAACCCACCAACTGCCGATGGAGTTTACAAGATGCTTATCAAAAACTTCGAAAGACATTACACGACTAACAGGTATGCGAATATATCACGTTTTCAACTTTCAATTATAGTGATCGATATTTCCTATTTATATGTATTCATTCATGTGAAAATAATTATAACACTGGGCTAACATAAGTAACAAAATTAAAACAAATCCAATATTTATAATATATAATAAATAATTGTGTAATAACTGACTTATTATGTTAATCCAATATCATAATTATGCAGCATGTTTAATATAATCTAATTTCTCATGTATTCCCATATCATAGAGCACCATTCGGACTCTTCTATCATGCGGCATGGTTTACTCAACCCCATCATAAAGAAGGTTTCATCTCTTTCCTTGACACAATAGTTGCCATGGATGATGTTTGGGTTGTAACGAATTGGCAAGCTATCCAATGGATTAGAAATCCGACGCCTCTTGCACTTCTGCATAATTTTGAGCCTTTCAGCTGCAATTTTGCAGTAAGTCATATATACGTTTTTATATTTTTTATTTACAATTTAATAATAAACAATAATCTCTATTTTTCTTTTTCTTTCTTTCTTTTTAGGATCGACCGAAGAAATGTAACAATCCGAAGGTTTGCAATCTTTGGCACAAAAGTGGTGTTAGGTACATGAAAACTTGTCAAGCTTGTCCAGATATTTATCCATGGACGGGAAAAACTGGTATTAGGAGCAGTCGCATTGATAACGAAATAGATACACACGAATGAAACGGCAAACCAATCAACGTGACAATCGAGACCCACCAATGAGGATGAAAGAACCAAAACGAGAAAAATGATATACACAAAAACGAACATACATGCAACCATACACTCACACACATATATATACATAAAGCATCTCAGTGTTCTTTTATTTCTTGTTCCTCTGAACAAATAGTTCGAGTACGCCAAGTTTCATCTATTTTCCTATTTTTTTTTTTCCACCCCTTTTTTTAATTCTTTTTTCTTAATTTTGTTTTCGACCGAAGAAGAGAGAACAAATTTAACATCGCGGTTAAAATTTTAAACGACTTTGGTGGGTCTGCGAAATGTAATCAAAAAAATGCAGTCCTTTATAAAAAAAAAAAAGATTTTAAAACGGGACTGCGTTAAATCATAGTTCGAAATGCGCGTACGTGTTTTAAAAAACAAACAAAAAAAAAAAAACAAAAAACAAAAAGAAAGACTTCTTGTTCCTTTTACTTACTTCTCTTTTCTTCTTCCCTTTATTTTCTTGTCCAATCGGTTAACCACGATAATATAACGTTGTTACGATGAAAAATACTCGTGAACAAAAAAAAAAATAAATAAATAAATTAAAATGGTAATTGCGTTATATTGTTGAAACAGGGTAACTCTTGACACGAGATACGAGTAGATTTATTAAATTATTTCAAAGTAATGTTGCGGGGACGGTGATCATTGATTGATTCATGCGAATCGATGAACGTACCGTGAAATCGATGACCTCGCATGTGTAATAAACTTTTATTTTAATAGTATCTTTATTTTTCACCTCTTCTTCGTTTTTTCTTTTTCTTTTTATCTTTCAATTATCTCATCTATCTCTCTATCTCTCTCTCTCTCTCTCTCTTTCTCTCATCGTATATGTGTCTTCCTTATATATATGTATTTTATTTTATTATATAAGAGCGTCTTTTATACTCTTTTTCTTTCCCCATTAAAAAAAAATCTTACAACGCGTTCTTGGCGTACTCGAAGAAAAAAAAAAAAAGAAATTAAAAACAATTCGAAATATAGAGCAATTAATCACGAGTAAATAATAATAATAATAATAATAATAATAATAATAATTATAATTAAATAAAATAATAAATAATGATAAAGATAATAATATTCGATTATCATCCACCGAGGTTCGAATGATGTGCGGAGATCACATTGAATGGAAATTTTTTGGTTAAAATAAAATACGAGCAAACAATGTCGAGCTTTTCTAGAGGATTGTACGCACGAGAGGGAAATGTTTTGTGTTTTTTTTTTATCTTCTAGAACCTGATAAATATAATACGCCTTTATAATAAATAAACATTTCGCTATAGAGAATTCTATATATAAATATAATTTATTTATCGTATAATTAATAATCGAATATATATTCGAACTAATGAAATACAGTAATCCCTCCATATTTTTTTCTATACGTGAATTTACGCGAATTTACTTCAACGAATTTGAGATAACAGAGCTCAAATAATACTACGATGCATTATGTAAAAAAAAACATCCAAACTCATGGATTCCTCGATGTAATTTATTTCGAAATTGTGCGTTGAACATTTGAAATCAATAATTAATAATGGCATCAAAGCAAAAGAGGGTATTATTAATAAAATGATTAAAAAAAGTTCAAGAGAACTTAGATATAAATTTCACTTTGAAATATAAAATTATGTAGCCATTAGATAGAAAAATTATTCTGACTTTTTTCTTGATTGTATTAACACGAGTAAAGGGAGGGATTACTAAACAATAAATTCCCGTATAACGTGGTTAACGTGTTACGCGTTGTGTTGATTTGTGTTATAGAAAATTAATATTTCTCTACATAATTTCCAATTGGTGTTCATGAAAGAACATTAGCATTCGATATAATTATTTCGAAAATTTGTAATATAACATAGTGATAAAAAAAATAATATGAAAAAGAAAAAGTTGATAGCGATGAAAATTACAATGTAATGTTCAATTAATGCATACAAATGTACTTTTTAAGTGCATGGAATTCTAGCATAATATTATATAACGCGTTGTAAAAGAAATCGCGTTATATGGAAACAGTAATCGCAATATCTTTGATAAGAAAATTCATATTTTAGAAACTCACGTTATACGAGAATCTATTATATACTATATAAAACATGAAGTTTATTTTAAATCAGGATGACAGTCATATGTCATGTATTTTTATTATAAGTGCGTATTTGGAATAGGTAAAGGATAAAGTATGGATGCCCAAGAACGTAAATCGAATTTGTGAATATCTTGCCAGTGAATACTATACATATATGCGAGATTTTCCATCCAGTATTCTCCGAGATTACTGACCGTCATTGCCTTGAGAAATAAATAAAAATTTCGATAAAATAAAAAATCTATTGTATCAATCATACTATCACATATTACCCGTTTATTTTGTAAGATCCATGCAGACATGCATTTGTTCTCTTGCAAACGTGACCATTTTTCTGCTTTATGCAGGTTGAATTTTCTCCTTGATTTTCTACCATGAATCGTATTCATATGGGATTTTAAAAAATAAAGAAGTGGTTTTATAAACGGTGCACGTCTCGAAACACGATCGAGTGTTTTTATGATTTTCTGCACTGCGTTAAGGATTTCTATCAGTTGACTAGCTTTCTTTAAATTTATACAACGAATTAATACTAGAAGAAAACATTCCAAGCCCTAGAATAATAATAAATAATTACAAATATTTCGAATTTATTTGTCGCGATTATTGATACTTATATTATGCGATTGAATTACTTGGCCGCAAGTAATTATTGTTGAAAATATATCGTGTTTAACTCTTTTCGTATAAATATCTACGGTTAATTCGAAACTTTCATCAATTCTGTATCCCCTAAAGAAAAATAACAAACAAAGATAACATTCGACATGTTGTTAACACACGCGTATAGGATTAAATAATTATTAACATTTGTAGGAACTTACATTCGCAATTGCCAAATCCATAAACCACTTAAAAGTCGAGTAAGACATTCTGGATCGCGAGAAACGCAGCCTTTAGTTTTGCAAGCTAGATGTTGTATGTTATTTTATTTATTATTTTAATAATCTAATGTATATTTCATTGAGATTATAAATTAAACGATTGATGTGCACTATTTAAAAGAGAATTAAAAAAAGAACGTACTGGCGAGTGTTTTGGCATGGCGAAGACAAGATTCATAAGATTCCAAAAATATTCCAGCTTGTAAGAGAAATTCTAAGCTGAGAGCATAATACCAGGTAATAGCTGAACTATCGATGTCCTCGTCTGATATATAATAGAGTTCTTTTATGAGATCAATTGCTTCGCTAATATGTTTTGTCCACATCTGTTTGCAAAAGTTTCAAATGAATAAAAGAAAAAGTTAAATAAAGAATATCAAATGAACCGTTAACAAGCCAAAACGATTAACTTTACTATTAGAATCATTGAAAATTTAATTATCAAAGTAATTTGTGTGTGTGTGTGTGTGTGTGATCAATACTTGTGTGACTTTTTATATTTAAAATAAATTTCTTTTAATTGTTCGTTACCACACATAAATACACATACAGTACATGCAGAAAAAGTACCATTGTAGATTATAGCTTTTTGCAGTTTTATCACAATAAACAAATTCACATATAACGAATCAACGAGTAGTCATGCATATGTGACGTGTGGTAGCGAAAGAATAATTAATTAGATTCAACAACATTAATCTAAAACAATTGTTATGGTCGTTCACTAATAAATAATACGACGATAACATTAATCGAAAACAATTGTTATGGTCGTTCCATTAATAAATAATACGACAATAACATTAATCCGAAAAAAATTACTATGGTCGTTCACTAATAAATAATACGACCATGTATATTATTATAATTTGATGAATTTTTTCTACTCTATGTTTAGTAAAGTTATTCGATTTGGCTTATATACGTGGATTAATTATCGATTACCATGATTTCTATAAATGACGGCAGCAAAGCAAGTTTCACGTGGGTTAGTTTCATGGTGTTTGTTATTCTAAGTATCTTTTTACCAAATTTAATAGCTTCTTGAAATTCACCTCTCAAAGCTCTATCATATATCGACAAATTATCGTATATAATAAACTCGACATTAATTTGATTTCAATGGATTAGTTTTACCTGATTTCATACATCGCCATAAATATTCTCGTCATAAGCGTTAAATCTTCGGCACGATACCAATAAATTTTTCTTTTCGTAATTTCCATCATTAGATACTCGAGACTTTTGATGAAGCTAAAGTCACCCGTATATCGTAAAACTTCTACAGCAGCAAGATAAATTTGAGCCTGTTTAGAAAAATTACCAGAATTTTCGAATCCTAATCTGAGACTTTGTAAGATGAACGATTGTGCAGATTTTTCATCTTCTTCTATCTATATTATAATATACGTGATTTCGTTTAATTAATAATTTATATACACAGCTGAGAATAATCTAATCGAAATGAATACGCGTATCACCATAAGAACTGAAGAAAGTCGTCGAAGATAAGACGCCAATTGTAAATTATCGAAAGCTGTTGGTCCGTGATAACGATTGACAAAATGATTTAAAAATCTTTCTCCTATTTTTAAACGTAATTTTTCTTTAAACGCTATATAACAAATAGCTAATTTTGATCGAGGTATAGTCATTTGCGATGATACTGCTTTGGTATATGTTATTTTTGCTTTAGAATAATTACCTAATGCCATATGAGCATCACCTATAAATTATTTTTCTTTAAATAATCATAAAATTATCAGAAAATCTTCCCTATCGAATACCTGTCAACTTCAAAATCATTCCTTTATTAATCATCGGGTATTTGTCACACGTTTCTCCTTCCTGACACTTCCTTTCAATATTCTCGTTTACTTTTTCAGCCATTTCAAGAAATTTCAAAGCAAATAATGGCTCTGCAATGTAAATTAATCCTGCACTATATCCGATCAAAAATTCTAAAATATCTTTGTCCGATCCTAAAATGTGATAGATTGATTTTAAAAAAATATAATTTAAGTGTATGTATATTCTGCTTAGATGAAATGATTTAAAAGATTACCTATTTGTTTGATATATTGACTCAATTGCCAAAATATGCAATTAACTTTGTCATAACAATGACAGTTTCTATAATCGATAGAAGTGAATTTTCTTAAAAGAATGTGTCGAGAAGGATCACTTATTTTTTCGGGTGTAACAGAAGCTCTTCTCAAAAATTTAGATCTAGATCTATCGAATAGCAATCCTATTTTACTTGAAACACTGATAACGTCTGATGAAAAATCTAAAATATTAAATATCATTTCGACGAGAAAAGTATCTATAACCAATGAATACAGTTTTTTTTCATTCAAAATTTAACCCTTTTGCGAATCATGTTATTCTACCAATTTGTTTTCAAATCAAATCTGACATTATTATATTACGATCAATTTACAGAAATGACAATTGCAACACAAGAGAATGATTAATAAAATCTATTAAATATTTATAGATAGAAAGATCACGCGAAATATTTCTTCCATATACTACCATCAAACTTTCAAACGATATACGAATTATATTAATAAAAAATCTAATAAACATGGATACAAAATTTATCATTCAATTAATCGTACAATTAAACACGGAATATTACGTTTCTTAATTATTGGTAGAATGAATATGATTTACAAAAAGGTTAATATAATCTGCACAATTGAAAATCTATCTATAAAAAATAAAATGTGACCTTCTACTTGTTCCTCTTCTTTATCATTATCAAAAAATGGCATGATAGATACTCTAGGAGGACGTAAACTATCAGTTCTACTAGATCCTTGAATATCAGTTTTAAAAGTACTTCGTTTTGGTTCTCTCATAACTAATGACGTAGTTGATGGCATCTGCAGTAATGATACGTCAAATTTAACAACAAATAGTGGAAGTTCGCTTACGATAAAAACAATCAAATGAATTTTGCAATAAATTCTTGATTATTGAAAGAAATCTCTTGGGTAATAATAAACATGGATAAAGGAGAAATAACATTAAGTATACTCTCTCTCCTTTACCTCTACCGACAAGTTTCTAGAGAATATTCTAAAAAAGGAGCCGCCACCGCATTCTGGACATTTTTGTGTTTCTCTTTCATAAATCTGACAGGCTCTCTTCCAATACTCGTCTTTTTTATCTTTCTGCAGCATATCGTATAACATTTTATGAAACGAGAGGATTTTAAATTCCAACATCTTGCAATTAGAATAAAATGGTAATGTTGGTATCGAGAAATCATCTTCAAAGATTTAAAGAGATTCAATTTTTATACTATTTACATGAAAAAATAAAAAAGAAAAAATGTTTTTTAGTATACAACACTTACGAGATAATGGGCAATCACATTGTATTAAATGATGCATATTGGAAAATGTTTGTCTTCTTATAAATAAACCATATAAATGATCATCGGTATAAAATAAACTTCTTTGTATAGAAGCACATTCTATTATTCTTATTCGGATTAATTCGGACACAGCTAAAATAAAATTCTAATATAATTCTCTTTTTTTTTTTATTATTATTATAATAAATATTAAATAATATTTCATTACTTGTTGATATATAAAATAATTCTATAAAGTATAATTGAACAATTGACTTGCTTTTTGCTGTATATGCTGCCGTTGAATTTAACATAACAGTTTGTACGATCGTTCGCACGAATAATCGACCAAGAGCTGCAGCACATTTGATAAATTCTTGCTGATAAGAATTCATCCTTTCGTAAAGTGTTCTTTTCAAACCTTAAAATGATATAATTTGATTAAAATAATATTTACGTTTAATCAATTATAGCTGCACTTATCAACGCGTTCAAATATTATAATAATTACCAATGTAATTTAAATTGGCGTCAACAAAACCGATATATAATTCATTAGTTATACAAACATGAAAAGTATTTATTTCGGAAGATGGTATCACGTCTTCCGGTAACAAATTAGATGGCACTTTTGTTATCATGGAAGATTCCGGAAAGACAAGATTATATTTTGTTAATTCAGTGGCAGTCATAGTTAAAAAATCAAGTCCGTTACTTTGCAAAGTTAAACTCAAATATAATTCACACCAGCCTATATTGTTTTGACTATGTTTTTTTAAAATCCTATTTAAAATGATATGTTTCATTAAATTCCTGTATATATGTACAAGATGATTCGCGATAAATATATTTATAATATAATATTATCTGAACATTTCAACGAAAACTTACACGTCCAAACTTTTAGGTATTGCGACGACATTGAGAAATTGGCAAGCAAATGCAGTTAAAAATTGACTATCTAATCCTTGCAAAGTCCTTTTTATTAATCTTTTATCTTCAAAAACACTGTCCTCAATATCGAATTTTCCAATTTCCAAAGGTGGAATTAATGAAGTTATTACTATTACTACGTTAACATTGTTTAATGCTAATGATATAAATTGCCATGACATCAAATCGGTATAATGAAAGTCATCCAAAAATATACACATTTTTCCGCTCTGTCGTATAAAAATTTGCAATAAAAAAATTTCTTCTTAATTACAAGCGTAAAAAAAAAAAAAAAAAAAAAAAAAGGAAAAACACACACTTGATTTAAAATAATGTTGAATATTTGCGTCATTTTGATATAACGTTGCCAACTATTAGCCGCACAATACTCATTAGAAAGTGGGAAAGAAACTTTCATTAAAGTATTCAGATAACAAAATTCTGTTGAAAATAGAAACGAACCTAATTTCTTGTTTAATACTCTTTCACGATCTTTAATGGATTTGCAATCTTCTGCTTCGAGTATCTAACATAATCGTTTAAAATCAATTTAATTTGACAATTAATATTACTCATCTCGTTAAGTAAAATAATTCGTAAAGTATTTACCAATAAAAGAATATGATAAATCACTGTGTATTCTTTTTCCGAATAAGAATAATGAAGAGGAAGTTGGATTACATTTATTTCTCTATTTTTAGCAATGGTGACATAAGCATCAAGTAGCCTTGATTTACCAGATCTTTCGTTACCCTAAATAGATAAATTCAAGTTTAGACAAAAATATCTAAGGATTCTCATTATCTTAAATTTCAAACCGTTATTAACAGTCCAGAATTATTTCTATCCATCACTCCGATATTGTCTAAAATATCATTAAAAGTTTCTAGTTCTTGAAAACGACCCAAAATAGGATAACGATAATTCACGTTCGATGTGTTAATCGGTACTGGTTGTATACTATAAAAACACGTATAATCTATAAAACAATTATTTCTAGTTATAATTATGAACTATCACTTACGAAGGTATTCCGAGAAATTCGTAAACGTGACACCTCCCGCTTCTTTTTAAATTCTGCACTCCACGTGATCTGAATGCATTTCTGCATAGACTACTGTGCATTACCGTATCGTAGTCGCAACATACCTTTATAATTAATACTATATTTCATAAGTTTATTTATCAAAAACAGATCTTGGAAACAAGTGGAATATCGAAAAAACAAAATTATTTCTTAATCAAACTATAATATGTCAAGTGTTATAATATTTTTTCAAATAATCTGTAAAGTGTTTTGTAATACGAAATGTAAAAAAAAAATATTTTTCCGCGTTTTTAATCGTTAAGAAAAAATACGAAAGAAAAATAATACTTAAGATACTATTATCTAAGCTACGAAAAATTGCGAAAAAAACTAAAATTTTTATATATGAATATAATATAACAATAACTTTATCATATGAAATTTCCATTATACTCCTAGCATTGTTAACTGGGATGCCGATGATCATGTAATCTTTTCTCGAGATATGTCCAACAACTCCACAATAAGCCATCCCTTGGTATAAACACAATGATTAAATAATAAAAAAAGAAATGAATTATACTAATCGTACCTGTAGATACCCCAATTGATACACCACGTATACTACATTTATTTTTAAGCGCTTGTAATATTTTAAACGCGCACACTATTGCATTTTTCGTCATATCTTCATTATTATCATTTACATTGTCTATCGATTCTTCTAATCCAAAAACGATCGAAAATAATATATCATTGTCATACAAATTCATTAAGTAAATACATGCCGAGTAAGGCTTGATAATACTGTCAAATTAATTTACCAATTAGATAGAAAATATATAATGAAACAATACAAAAATACCAAGTAAAGTTACCCATGTAAAAGTAAGTAATACTCGTCTACCAAATAAATAAGTTCGAAGTTTGAACAATCATGGGATATAATATCTATGCAAACCATCGTTATTCGTCTTGTTTCCATTAAATGTTCCAACGGTAAGTCATGTGTGATCTATTGCAATTAGGACAAGTAATATATAAAAATTGTTTTTAAGTTTGTTCTAAGTTATAATGTTATACTTGTTCGGCAACCGCATGTATTAGATAAATTTTTAATTGAATAGCCATATTACGTTTCATTGCTTCTACCATTAATTTTCGTGCTAAAAAGAAAATTAATCATTAAGTCAAGATTTTTAATAATTACTTTTGCTTTGTAATGAATTCGTAATAATTTCATTTTATATATAATATAACCTGAAAATATTCTATTGTCTGTACTTTCATCGGAACTACTACTTTCTTCTTCTCTCGCGACAGCAGTTTTTTTTTGCAATACCTCAGATAATCTTCGCATAATTTTACGATTCCATCGTTTGGATACGCTCGAAATTAAAGGTCTGATCGAATTAGTAGTTTTTCCTAATCTTCTGTCATCTTGTATTACTTTAATTATCTGGGACAAGTTTTCGAGATAAACGATTATATTGAATTAATAAAATATTCGTTAAAAAATCTTAGAACAAACTTTTATATTATACTCATCCTTGATCATATATTTATATTGGCTAGGTATACAATGTTCCCACGCGTTCATAGATAAAACTAAATCACCGGGTAGACAAACTTTCTTTGCTTTTCTTAAATCTAAAACTGGTTGACCAGTGATAATATAATGTCGTGATAATTCATTTCCGATGATACCAAATATCACGTTTCCAGCCGAAATCACTGCATTAACTATTTAAGAAAATGTATTAACAATTTTTGATATCTAATGAAAACAAATTAGATGTTAGTATTTACTTTTTGACATTATTTTCTCTGTTCTGTCGATGTTAGTTAACGATTTTTGTAAATGTAAAGCACAACTTATTACTTTTGGTATAACGTTTATCATTAATTCATCTCGATGAATCCTCCATAAAGATAGTATTGCATTTTCTGATTAGTTTTAAACTTTCTCTGTTATATTTTGTTGCTTATATGATAATTATTAAAATAATAATTATGATATACATACGAGAAAATTTAAGAATGTCACCACCTGTTGTATATATTTCTTCGACAATAACGTTTAAATATTTATTTAACAAAATGGTATACGCATACATACCACCGTTCTCAGCATTTCTATATTTATTATAAAGAATTGAGAAGCCTGATAGAGAATAAGACGAAATAATTATAACGATATATGAATATCAATTAATTATTATATTAATTATTCATATATGTATAATTATAAAATGTTTAAATTAACCTGAAATATCTAGAAGAAGTAAAATCGCATTAAATTTATCCGTAATTTTTTTAGTGAGATCCTTGGCTAAGATGATTTCGTTTGGTACAAAAGTTGCCATTATGCGTGTGCATTTAGTGGCTTGATGGTTACCTAAAGCCTGATATAAGTAACATTTTGAAATTATTACATTTCTTTATCTCAATATTATAAACTAACTTCTCTAAGTGAACGTCGTCTATCATGAGCTGTATCAAACACCGATTCTGAAGTCCATATAGTTGTTAAATAATTACGCGGAGATTCATATTTCTTCATTTTTATACAAAGTTTTTTATCCGTATACGAGAATACAAATAAATTAATGAATAATTAAACTTCACGTTGTTTAATAAGTCATATGTTTTTTTATACTAACCTATTTTATCAGTTTACGATAATGCAATGATCAGATTATTTTCCGTAATATCGATAAAGATGAAAGATAAAGATTGATCACAAGATAGCGATCCGTTTAGGTAAATTGAAAGTTTAGATTGTAGATTAGTATTCAACCAAACAATAAAGAAATAGATAAAAATCAACAAAACAACTTTTGACGTTACCAAAATCATCTTAGTCAGAACCGAGATCACTAGTGGACGAGAGTAGATATTTAAAGCGATGATCATATAATACTTTCAAAGAATACAAAATTCTTTGAAAGTATCTGATAGTATATGATATATCCTTTTATAATATATTCTATAATAGAAGTTTTAAAATTGTAATTATTTTTTAGTGTATAAAAATGTGTGTGCCTTCAGAAATGCATGCATAATATGTATTTTCAATAATAGCCATAGAAGGTAATGTAATAAAATTGAAGAGGAYTGAAGTTAAATCCAACGATGATCACCTGTAACAAAAAGCAAAATATATTAATCATAAAATCAAGAGATACAATAGCCTAACATATAGGTGGTCCAATTAACAGATGCACTTTTCATTTTAATTCCCTATTTATTTTTATCCAATCTCTATTTACCGTATGTAAAATAAAATTCAATTTAAACGCGTGATTTTACATTAAAAAATATAATTAATAAAGAAACAGGAAAAGTACAAATATTATAATAAGTTACTA
>NW_014569814.1:0-2634 GCF_001313835.1 Polistes canadensis
ATTATAGTACAATATTCCCTGTTAATCATTCCTGAAGGCATTTCACACACTTTAAAAAATATTCTATCATAAAGAATCAATATAAATTCAAGCAATATTAATTGTTTTAATCTCACTACTTGTATAAAATTACATACAAAGTATATAATGTTTATAAAAATATTAATAGAAAATTTGTAAGGTTAGAATATATTACTCAATAACGAGTAACCTAAAAAATAAAACCGTTTTATACTATTCTATCTAATGCAAAACTTATTAAAGTATTTAACGTTAGATAACGTTAGAAATAAAATCAATAATTAGTTTAATACGTTACGTTCACTGGATCTTAACTCGTTGAAGGACGGAAGGGGAATGGAGATCACTCTGTGTATATCTCCTAGAAGTATCGAATGCTCGGTGTTCGGTGCTCGGCTGTTTTCATTTTGTTTCAGTTGTCTTTCTTCACCTCGATAAATTCCTGGAAATATACACACCAAGTCATAATTGCCTATAGGCCGAATGTTTTGTTTTCTTATATTCTCTCTCTCTCTCTCTCTCTCTCACTCTCGTTCTCACTCTTTTTACACATTTCTATATAGGTTAAAAAAAGAATAACGCTTACCTCGATACATATGAAGATAAAAAAGAGTAAACACAATTTTTTGGCTGAGTATATGTATTTTTGTGGACTCTTCTAATGCATGGAAACCTAGAAAAGTAAAAAAAAATATAATTACATTAGTACAATATAAAGAAAATCAAATATATAAGAGTGTATGTGTATGAGCAACCTATACTTATGAATATATGCCTGTATGTGTGTGTATGTGATAAAAATCAAATTTAACACGAAATACGATCCTTGAATACATAATTATGAAAAATAATTAATTAGAGAATCATTAGAGATAGTAGTAAGTATCGATACTATGAAAAAAAGCTGGAAATTAGAAAATAATATTGTTAAGTAACATTGGTTAGGTTTGGCGCGTAACTGGGATACATCGGTGATTATATCTTCCGTATTTTTTAATATTTCGTTTTGAAAACACTCACGTATGAAAATCTTATGTGTAGCTATCGTTTGATGTATAATAGGAAGGTGTAAAATACTTTTCAATTACCTATATTAAAATAGATGATGCAGTACGCTGGAACAACTGACACATTCCAAAATGGCGTTTCCTCTACCTTTCCCCTGCATTACCCCTGGCTCCCCCTGCGATGCAACTGCGTTGCCTCTGCGTTGCCGCTGCTGCGCATCTTGCGCAATATACTATGCGCGATAGTCCACCCGCAAAATTCGTAGCTCTGATGACCTTGATAATTTTGCATCATTTCCATCTATTATGGAAAAATATCGAATAGTTAAAAATAGTATATAGGAACATAACAATTGTCGAAATATATACTTTATTAACCCAGACAATAAAAATTGATCATTATAAGTCGATATCTATAGAAAATATGCCGTAAAATAAAAAATAAAAATGCCTAGAAAAATGCATACCAATGTACATGGAATTTTTTTCTACGCAAATATTTTTTTTACTCGACATTATCGTAATCTTTCGATTATATTATTTGGAAGTCATTTGTTAAAAGAATCGATTAGTATATAAGACAATTATTTACGTTAGAAAATATTTTGTAATTACCTGAAAGTAACGGGACGCCGTAGTATCCGTGCGAACTCCACCGCCGTTGCCGCGAAAAGAAAGAAGCAAAGTGCACTGATTGGCTGATCATTATTTCAAAAGTGAGTGACCAATTAGAAATACATTTCACGCACGCACACAGGCTTGCCCCGTCACACGTACGTAGCTCGGCTTTCTTCATGACCACGCTAGTCAAGCTTGATACGATAATTTATTTATTAAATAAATCAAAAATTTATTCTATTTTCTATTAGATGTACACGTATCTTGTTAATATTTAAAAAATAACGAGTAAAATAAAGATAACATAAATTAAAAACTATATTAAACCGTACAGAAGAACACAATCGTATAGAAAAGAAACCTCGTTGCAGATATTTTTAAAACAATTGACATAATATGGGAATTTATACATTCATAGTTGGCATAAGAGATTTCAATTGTTTTGTTTCAATTTATTTTAATTCTTGAAGGATGGCTAAAGTGCTTTATGTCAATTGTTTTATAAATATCTGCAACGAGGTTTCCTTTCTATATGGTTTTTCTGTGCTTCTTTTGTTCTTCTATGCATTACGTAAAAGTTTTTAATGTATATTAACCTTATTTCACTCAATATTTTTAAAATATTGACAAGAGTTGCAGTGTAATAAAGTGTTAAGTGTATGTTGTATTTACTAAATTACTTGTTTACTACAATACCTATAGTGTATATTGTCGTTTACTTGATACTTTCCTAATACAATCCTACAATTTACAGATTTGCAAGTATTTGAAGATTTGGAATTGTACAGCATCAATTAGGCTTTCTWATCGTTTTATGTATCAAGTACATACATAAAAAAAGAACTTAGAAGATTTTTAAATGAATCCAGGCAATATTTTTTGGGATTTAAACGAGCAAACATCTCACAGCTTTCTTCTATCATAATGGTAAACTTCAGTAATTAATATTATCCATTAGTATATTATTTATACATTGTTTTAATATATT
>NW_014569814.1:3439-7102 GCF_001313835.1 Polistes canadensis
TTTGGGTCTTCGGAAGCGGTTACCTCCTCGTGGTTAGACCCGGGCAATGGTGTTTTACTTTCAGTATAATGTTTAACATATTTTATATGTTATACATTCCRTTGCAARTAAAAYYYAGCCAAAGACCGCTTACCATAAACATTATAATTGTAATTAGTTTCTTTTAAATCCCTTATTAATATCATATCCCTATTCCTTTCTCTCCTTGGTTCCGTTTTTCCATTTAATATGCAGAAACTAATTACCTTATAATGTTTTTTAATAACTTTTATATCTTTACAGGTACTACATATCGCATAAAAGAAATTTATTTAAAAAATATTTGGATTGTCGTTGTAATGGTATTCCAACTATAGAACTTATAATCCTTACAGGTGGAGTTATTTAAAAAATAACTACGCTAGGAGTTCTTCCCCATAGTTGTGTGGAATACAATACATAAGTATTTACTAATTTCTTATTATTTTCTAATAAAATCTTCTTTTTTCAATGAGCTAAGAAATGTATTTACCAAGAATCTATTTAATACTAAAAAGGATGTCAAAGCCAAGTTACCGATATTTCATTCAGTCGTCACTGCGGTTTGTATCGCCATTGCTGCATGGTTCAACTTTAAAGGGTATCTTTAAACCAGGGTAAATATACTATATGATGTAGAAAAGGTATCACTTCCTGAGCACGATCATTAGGAACGGTACCGGAGGGAAATTATTACTTTTATTAATGTGAGAGTTGCATGTCCTTCTTCGACTCGAATGGTCATTGATTTTTTACATATGAACGTTCTTCCGGTTCGATCGTTGCATAACTATGTCTTTCTTTTTCTTTTCTTCTTTTTCTTTCTTTTCTCTTCCGTTATGTTGAATCTTATAACGAGAAAGACTACTGTGTTAGATAATTTCTATGAATTTTCGTGAAAAATTGTAACAGAATGTGTGTGAGTAAGTGAAATAGAATATATAGTAACTCCCACAAATATTCAAACGTTAATAGGTCATTCTATCTATTACAGGTCTCCACTTGCTGGACTTAGAACTTTTCAGCCCTTCTATACGTAATAGATATAGTACATTTCTATTATATATAAGTATAACTCCTATTTATTTCGTCTAACATTAGATACTTGAAAGTTTCGAAAGGTAATGTAAAAGTCAAGCACGGCGTACTTGCTTGCTTGCTTGCTTATCTACGCATATGCATATACACATACGTGAAATCCTAGGAACGTTTTTTAATTGTACGAAGTATACATAGTAAAAGCTTGTATTATACACAACATCTTCTTCCGAGATTTTGTAAAATTTGTTCTGTAGACAAATGCTACAATTCAAAAACCTAGAGGACTAGCTTTACTTGTAGCAATCTACAAACCGCTCTCAATCCTCTTAGAGTGGTGAGTACTTAAGGTCATGTTTGAACTCTTCTTCCATGAAAGGGTTTACGGTTCATGTATTGCTACTGCAAAAGAAATTAAGCAGACCGTAATTCGCTTCTATAATGTTCCTGTGTATGAATGAAAATTTATCAAACAAGTTGCTTTGGTAACGAATGCAATGATAGTAATTAATTGTTACGTTCTTTTCCCTCTATTTTTCGCTCGTTTAACTAACGTCCAATAAGTATCGATCGTTCATTCCCGATGTATTTCTTCAGGCTTCGCACCTTCAAGATATTTCCTTCCGTTATTGAAGCAGACTTGTCCCAGTTTCCATTAAAGAAGAAGCTTACCTCTTCTTTCAATGAGTAGACTACTTTCTAAAAGTACAAGCTGTAAAATCGCGAACATTCTAATGATATATTTATCTCTACATTTTTTTCTTTCTCTCCCTCATTCTCATTCTCATTTTTTTTCTTTTTTTTCCAAACTTTGTCTTCATATTCGTTCTGGGTCTCTTACATTAGTCAGTCGCATTTAATGAAACGGTAATTGTGAACGCGCGTAACTGTGCGAGCTCGATAAAAGTGATCAATTTATTTGAGAATACCGATAACCCTATCTCGGAATTGTAATGGATTATCGAACGAAGTAGTTTGCCTCGAATGGAATAATTCAATGAATTGTTGTTAACGTTGGAAACGTGTGTTTGCACTTGCATGATAAATTTTCCCTATTTCGAAACATAAAATTTCCAACGCAACCTTGCGCGTTGCCTTGCTTCCTATACACGTTGATAAATTCATCCCTCTAATAAATATTTGATTGGTGCAAAAATAATTGCAGCTTTCATTATTGTTATTTTCACGCCAATTGTGTTAATTGTAATCATGTAATATACACCATTGTAAAGAATGCAATTTGCACTATTGATTTTTCTTTATATTATTGTTTTTGTTTAAGCATAATATCTAAATAATTAAACTATGTCAACTCACATATGTAATTAAATTCGCTATTTCAAATTCACATATTATTTTAGCACTAATCTAATAAATTAATTCATGTGTATTACAAGCTATAAGCGTTGTACACTTCATGAATATAAGCATTAATGTAACCATGTCAAACATCAACGTAAAATTTTAATACATTTTCCAATCAGTTAAATTGATAATCCTCGAATACTCGGCTTTCCATTTACGAATTCATCTACACTTGTATCTACTAATTCGTAATGATGGTAGAGGTAGGAGGAGAAGGATGATCGTACCTTTTCCTATTCTATCGAGTTTCCCTTCCTATCAGTCATTTTATCACTTCGTACTGATTTTACACGAAGTGTTAGTATTTGATAGTATTGTTTGTAGGTAATATATATATGAGAAATAATGGAACAAAATGAAACAATGAAATATTCAAAATCTACTTCGTTGCACCCGGCTTTCTATCTCTTTATCGTAATATGTGATTTGAAATTTTCATACTAATATATTTAACGAGTGAATTCGTCGATAGAATTATGTACTGCAGTTAAATTATTTAAAAATAGATTTTTTATTTCGACTAAATGAAAACGTTAAGTGGCAAACAATCTTATTTAAAATATAGTATGGGTATTCCTTGAATAAAATTGATTACAAAAATATTTTAAACTATAGTACAATAGAAAAAGAAAAACCGTAAAATCAATAGCGCGAGGGATGCTTTTAACACTGGAACACGCAATATCGGAAAAACGAAGGAGAACTTTTCTTCCTTCGTCAAAGTGAAGAAAAAAAATATAAAGGAAAAAGAAAAAAGAAGGGAAAAAAGCAAAAGCTATTAATTATTACCATCCGCGCGAAGAAAGTTTTGAGGAAAAAAGGGCAAAGTTCAAACCTTTTCTAAAAGAGAAAGAAGAAAAAATGAGTACGAAACTCAAGTACTGTTATGCCATTACAGTCTGATAAACCATATCGGACTTTTAATCCTTAACCTTTACCTCAACCCTTTCTTCTTTAACCTCTTTTGTTTTTCTTTTACTTTCCGTTCCTCATTAAACCCTTAATCGCAGGAATTCCTTAATAATAAAATAATAATCAAATAATTCGAACTACACTTTCTTGAAAACCGGACCACTTCGAACCAAAAAATATTAATACTTATTTTCATGGATCTAAAGGAACATTAATTTCAATTTAGTATTTCTCTCGTCCAAAAATTACAATTTTTAATGATAAAATTTAACAGGGAACTTGGACATGAAAGAAGTAGAACTTAGTTTGATTTAGTTGGACGTTTCGTCC
>NW_014569814.1:7972-55185 GCF_001313835.1 Polistes canadensis
AATAAAGGGACGAAACGTCCAACTAAATCAAACTAAGTTCTACTTCTTTCATGTCCAAGTTCCCTGTTAAATTTTATCATTAAAAATTAATTTCAATCTTCGAAACATTCTTATTTTTTCTTCTTCCTTTCAAATATAACAAATTTGCGATAGAGAATCTCTGAGAAATTCGTCATAATGATAGGCTTATCGCACAAATATCGAGTAGCTTGATGGCGTATTGCGGTTGGATAAGTGGCTTTAATCCAGCTTACTTCCAAATACCATGATCGATATGAACGCTAGAGTTGAGGTCCTTTGCAAGCTAGCTACAACGATTTGTTTTACTGCAAATAATCCGATTTTCTCGATCGGTAATCCATCCAACGGTATGGAAACGTTCCGTTCCAAAGTTTTATGCTAAATCAAAATCCATTCTCCTTCCATCCACGTCGTTTTCTATCGGGATAAAACATTTACTTTGAGAAAGATTTTGGATCGTTTTCATATCACGTTCGAACTCAAATTCTTATTATCAGACCTATCAAGTATTGTAAGTTATCAAATTTCTGTCGATGTCCATTACTGTTCTATTAGTTCAAACTAAAAAAATAGCAAACAGTTAGAAACAATAATTTTCGGAACCGTGTTAATCCTTGAATATCAATGTTGCCTTAAATCTATCAGATTTGTATTTTTTATTTATTTTATTTATTTGCCCGTATATATTTCAAAATACTTGAGTACCAGAAGGATCAAATAATATTCTGCATTTCAAGATAAAATCAGGTATTGAAATACCCAAAGTACCAAGTTTACCAGTAATTTCCCTAATTAAAACTTTTCGAGAATTTTAATCTTACACGATCGTTAACAAAAAGAGAATTAGAAGTAATTAACATCTGAACTCAGAGCAAATAAATGTCTATGTAATAAAAAGCGAGATCAAGAAGGTATCAAATTGTCGTAAGTAAAGTCGTTTCGATACACGTATATATAGATCTTTTGAAAAACTTTTCTCCATTGAGAGATTTTTACAATGGCAGCTAATAAAAGGTAAAATATAATTTACGACTTTTAATCCGACCCGAGATTTTCTAACAACGATGAACTAAATAAGTGCCGTCTAGCTATATGTGTATATATGCATGTTAGAGAGAGGACGCGCTACAACCAATAAAACTTTCTCGCTCGACAATACTGCCGCTTAATTACCTCGCAATTTCGTACGGCCTTTTACGAAAAGTGGACGAACATTTCGATTATACTCGACGAGTTTCGTGATCGTAAAAACTTTTATTAGGACTTGCGTTCTCTTTAAATTCTGCTATTTCCGTCGTACAACACATACTCACTAGCAGACTAATTCGTGTCTCTTAACCCTCCACAGATATTGTATATATTTGAAGTCACACACAATTAAGTGATGTATACATATAGTCAATTTATTTAAAAAAGAATTGCTACTCTGAATAATTCTTGATTTTAAATAATTTTATATTAAGGACGTAATTAAAACATCACTTATTACGAAAAAACGAGACAGTTTGGAACAAAATTGCTAATACAAAAGAGTTACCTGATTTTAAAGAGGTATATATTATGACATGAAACATTTCGTATGATCGTTTCAAAATTAATTTCAATTATTTTAAGTACGAATCTACATTTTTTTTTTATAAAAGTAGCGTATATCTGAAACATTTTACAGAACCTACAAACAATTGAATTACGGAGGGTTAAATTCATTTTCTCTCTTCCCCTTCTTTTTATTTCCTTCTTTACTTCCCGTTTCTTTTTCGTAACCATCTTTGAATGGTTTTCTCTTTTTGTTGGATTCCTTTTGAATATCTCAAATCAAGAGTTGGTCGTGCGTTACATATTCGCTCTTGAACGATAGAAAATTGTATTACCATGAACGTTCTTCGCACTACTTTTCAGGTCAATCCGCGCTTACCCGAGAGGATCTCGTATAATTCGAGTTTCCCCTGTGATTTACGATAGCCGAAGCTCGACGGTTTTTAGACCGCGTACTTCGTTATCTATTGCGTTGCATGTAAAATATCGGGAAGATCGGTAAATGGGGACACGATCGAGGTACCAGAAGAAATATTGAAAATCGATACAACTTTTTCTATTAAAAAAAAATAAATAAAAAATAAATATATACTGGAAGAAAGGTGAATGCGGTAGGGGGTGGGGTGAGGGTCGTAAAATTAACTAAAGAATTAATTAACCAAAGTAAATGACGCAGGTAAATTCTCTCTACGAATAAAAAAATATAAATTCAATTATAAAATACTAATATATGTTTTAAAATATGTATTAATTATAAAATTCTACTCCGTTTGCGAATATATGATATTTTCATCATTTCGAAATGCATAAATATAAAATTTGACTTATACGCTATTTGAATTATAAACCGTTCATAGGTTCAACGAGATTCATTTATGTAACATCATATTTCCTGAGGCGACATTAAAAGCAATGTTAAACTTGCTCAGAGAAATGAACCTGGATAATTCTGCATACTTATGGGATAAACACTTTTATTTCTAATAATCATAATCGCTGATTAGACGAAACTTTTTATTGATATTAGTAGTGAGAACTTTCTCATTGGCATAATATTAATGGCCCATAAACGGTGCAAATCTCGTCTGCAGTGTCCTGTACACTACTACATTTTTGAAGTAATGAAGCATAACATGCCAAAAATGCTTCTTTTGGCTATCCATGTTAAACGGCGTAACAAAAGAGACTTTGTCACCAACGAAACATACTTTGAAAGAGAACTTATGGGACAACCTAATACAATTTGATTTCTTACTTTAGAGGTCCACAGAGTATCATGAATATAAATGTTATGAATTTCTCGCTGTCGGATATAACAGGATCGTAATATCATGCATTTGAATATGTTTTCGGAATCGAAAAATATTCTTATAATGGAATTCCAAAATTACGTCACATCAAGAATTCGAATTTGTAGTACCAAAATAAAAAAGAAAAAAAAGGAGAAGAAGAAGAAAAAGAAATGAGAAAACCAGGAGTGAACTGGTATCACGGCAAGAAATTTTTTCTGATTAGTACCAACTTTTCCTATTCGTTTTGCCATTCGAGAGAGAAAAAGAGAAAGAAAAAGAGTTATGCTAGAAAGAGTTTGCTGGAAGAAGTTACCGGACTCAAAAGTTTGACGGTGCAGCGCAATGTAAATTTTTCATACAATTTTGTCGGTACACATCCGCCATAAACATATTACCAGGTAGAGAATAAAGGCAGGAAGACTTTCTTCTATAACAAGAATGAAGCCCAACAATTCTTCCTTCGTATTGTCCAAATTGCAGCCATTTTTTTTCTTCCTATCAGACTCGGTGTGCTGGATACTAAACGAGAACATTTAACTTTTTTGAATTTTTACTAACTATGTCATATTATAGCATTTACTTTCGAAAATTGTCATTCCATTTAATGGTACTAGATAAAAAATATAACAAGTATTATAATAAATGTTACGGAATATTTTTAAGGATCAATATTCAAGCAAGTTCTGTTATTTCGCGTAGAGCTCTCTTTTTGATTATTCTTTGAATAAAACTATCCAATTGATATGCGAAAGCTCTCTTCCTTGGAGTATTATGGTATTGTCTCCAGAATTTGAGAATAATATGGTATTGTCTCTCCGGAATTTTGGAATAGTATTATATTACCTCCATTGTATTGTAATATAATTTTGATAGCTAATATAAATGTATTGTCTGCAATTTTATTTTATTTTTATATACAGGGCGAATCAACAACACAACTATCATCTGAAATAATTTAAAAGAAAAAATATTAATCGCAGGTATTGCCTGCGTGCATTTGAAAGGTGGAATATCATAGAATAATTAAAAAGAAAAATACGAAACTTTTTCCTTGACCCGATTGATTACACTTCGTTATCTTTCATATCTGAATGTTTAAATAGATGATAATACTAAAAATTGTCCAAGAATGAGAACTAATTTTGTGCGTATACGCAACCGGTTTTCATTCGTTTCTTCAATCCATGAATATATACTTATATATATGCACAGTTCGCACTTTATATGTGTGTAGTCTCACATACTAGCATGGAACCGTAGTCTAAATCAAACAGCACTGCAAATTGCAAATGAGAGCTAATTGCTTTCGTGCTTTACTTACAACCGCAGAAACGTTTTAACAAGCTCTGACGCGCCGGAGTGTTCGTAAACGGGTGGCCGCTGTGTTACAGGGAATTTAATCCCAATAAAGGACCAACCAATGGAACTTAACTTCCGACTATCGTATCACGCTTGGAACTTCAATCGAATAATACGATCGAGCGCGCGCGTCCTTTCCCACCAACGATTCAAACATTTGATTGCTTAGATTTTCAAATTGTCCCTTTTGAATTCTGATTCCCAGGTTTAGAAGTTTTATTCCGACAATAAAGAGAGGAAGTGAACATTCATGCATACATATTATTTAACAGAGGGAGAGAGAGAAAAAGAAAAGACTAGAAATCTGTGTTACCATTGAACAAATCAAAGATAAAAGTTTTAATCAACAGTTTATTAATATATTTACAACAGGGATGCAATAAAATCATACATGGATGTCGTCATTAAACTCTTTCTTTTAATTAGTTATACAGTATAAAATTGTCAACAAAATATTGCAAGATTTTCTTTTTTTCTTTCATTTTTCTTTGTTTTTATTTTTCTTTTTTTGAGATGCAACGAAAATCCTTGGAAACAGGATAGGTTTATGTCTTTGAATTCATAGGTATGCGTATCTATTTACAGAACGTGTTTGTTTGTGTGTCAGGGGTAGTTAGTGTGTTTGGTTCGATGATACAATTGTATGCATAGTGTGGACTCTATTTGCCAGAGGACAAGGCACCAGAGTTGGTTGGTATTGGTCAGTCCATAGGCCCGGTGAATGCAGAGACGGATATCTGTGTTTGTTCATCCAGAATACGCTTTGAGCTTTGTGATGACAGGGACGTTACATCTATGGATCTAGCCGCAAAGTTGAGAGCGATTCGCTCGATCACGCTCTTAAGCCGATACTCCAACCTCACGTTTCCTCATCGACACGATCTGTATGTCTATTCTTATTAACGAGCTTCATAATCTTCTCCTGTACTATACTTTCAAACGTTAACACTAAACCTACGAATTGGTTAAACATTCAATTTGGAATTAAAGTTATATCTTTTACTATTGAACGCGAATATAATGATCAATTGGATAAATTAATTTTATAATTTATATAGTTAAATGACAGTAACGTTGAAAGCAGAATTTTCATTAAAAATTGTACAACCTATCGTCTTACCAATTCTGGTGGTACCTTTAATGTTCAAAAGAAGAAGACGACATTGCATTTCTTGCTTTAGAAATATCAACCGGATTTCATACTTACGAAACAAAGGATTCCGCGAACGAAAGGAAACTGTTAATCTACTCCTACACAAAGTAAGATAAGTAGACAGTGGTTTCTGTTTATAGCTTTCCCACAGGCTGTATCTACACAGAAAGAAAAACTAATTCCAACCACTAATGGTTCTGCCAATAGCAATGTCTTTAAGACTGAATAGTGATTATCGTTCGTAAGAGATCGGAGTTAACTCCTTTATCTAACGATTAAAAATAAATTCAAACAAGCAAAAGGGATTTTTGCTTGGCAATGAATTCAAGAATTACTCGACTAAACTATTAAATTATTTACAATTCCAATATATTAACAATGATGAACATTATATTAAAAAATTTATTATCCACGCGCTTACAGCATGAACAATTGTATTTACATAGAAGATTCTTCCTCGCGAAATCTTCAAATATCAGTTAAAACTCCAGACATTTTTAAAAAGATTAAATAGGATTTCCGATTTACGAGTCACGATCTCGAAACTTACCACGTCATCAGAAGCAACAGGATCATAATTATGTGTTTCAAAAACTCATCGTTTAATTAATCATGCTAATAAGCGTATTAACGAATGATTGTACTTTCAACTTTGAAATTCTCTTTGAATTTCTTGAAAAGTCTTGCCTTTGGTTTCCGGTAATAAACTAAGCAACAAAGCTGTAGTAAGCCAGGTGATGAGACAAAATCCAAAAAAGGGATAAGCATGACCATAATTTAAAGTTATCGCAATATGAATATAAAGTTTGTTAACGATGATCGATAATAAACCATTAAAAATTCCGTATATACAAGAACTAATCGATTTGACTTCTATAGCAAATATCTCGGAAGTCGTGATCAACAGTATATTAGAAAAACCAGCGTTACCGAAGAATACCACTAAAATGGGTGCAACTAATGATACAAGAATGTTTGATGACATATCTATGAGAAGATAATCTTTCGCATAAAAATAAACGGCCATGGTTAGAGTACAAAGGCCAATCATGATACCGGATACAAAGATAAATGGTTTACGACCTAATTTGTCAACTAATAAAATTGTAAGGATGGAAGATAACACTAATGCAATACCAACAATTACGTTCGCTTTGTAATCAGAAATTGTACTTGCTGTTTCGTAGAAAATCAACTGTCCGTACATGAGCATCGTAACGAAACCACCGCATTGTATAATTATGATAATGAGAAAGCTGATAAATAAGGCTCGTCGATGTCCTTTAATCATTAATATATCTTTCAATATGTTCCAAGTAGTTGATTTTTTATTTTTCTTTGTCACTGAGGATTCCAAAACCAATGCTAATTCTTCAGATACATCAGTCTTACCTCGTAATTTTTCTAATACCTCTTCAGCTTCCTCGATTCTTCCTCTCATCGCCAAATAATAGGGCGATTCTGGCATAAATGAAAATAGAACAACGAAACAAATCAACAAAAATAGGAATATACCAGCTACTTTTGTCATCGACAGATATGGCACTATTATATAAGACATTAAGATACCAATCGTGAACATTACAGCCAATATCGATACGTTAGCACCTCGCGTCTTTACTGAAGATATTTCACCACAGTATGATGTAGCTGTGATTAAGCCAGATCCCAAAGAAATCCCAGAAACAAACCTAGCCACATTCATCACCTAAAAACATTAAAAAAGTAAGAGAAATATGAAACACTTTCTTACGAATAATTGCTTAGCCCGAAATTACTTATCTTATCTGACTTCTACGTGATGAGTAAATAAATCGTAAATGTTACAATTAAAATTTATACAAGATAATTCGAAAAATAATTTTGCTGTGGTACGATTTCTTTATTATTCTAAATTAAGTTTCAGTAATATCGCTTTAACAAAAAACGTCTAATATGATGAAATTCTCATTTAAGATACTTTAACTTTATAACAAATGAAAATATCAAACTTACCAATACGCTTTTCGCCATCATGATCATACTCCAACCAACGATGAGTGGTAGACTACATAACAATATAGTATATTTTCTTCCAATTCTATCAAGTAAAAGCACACTGACTAACGGTGCTAACATATTACCAGCTGACATAACAGCCGTTAAAGTTGAGATATTTGAGCTAGTAAAATGAATTGGTGAATCCGGTGATAATAAGAATACAACGGTTGGTGCATTCCATCCTAACACTATACCAACGGACAAAGTCAACAGATTACCTAAAATATTTTGCGAATTAACATGGATTTCACTTTTGATCTCGATGATTTGTACAAACACGATTTTCAAGAAATCCTTACAAACAAAAATTGCTAAATATTCCCACAGTTTAGAGCCATCCGGTGACTTATATTTCCCCCTTTCTCCATCGTTACTCATTTTTGATTCTTTACAAAAAAAAAGAAAATTCTTTATCCCAACTACGAGGAAAACTTGTCGAGAGACGATTGCCGTAAACACCGTCGTTATATTCACGAATGTACACGAGTGATCGTTGAACTTCGCGATAACTTCTATTTTATTTCAACGATCGCTACATAATGAGATAACGAAACAAACGAGATTGTTGGGGGAAGTAAATTTATGACATCCCTTCTCAAATATGTAGGTAGACGTATATGCATGCACGCACGTGTATTTATTGTGAAATTAATTAATGATAGGTACATGTTGACGGTGCACAATTTGTTCTTTTATTATGAGCTTTCCTTTTTAATATGCCCTTCATTTATCTTTTACTTCCTTTTTATCTTGTAAATAAAAGTAATAATATTGTATTATATATAAGAGATATTCAGACACATGTTGAACTTATTCAAGAGAAAGGAAGAAAAATTTGTTACACTCGTTAAATAATCCCACTGAAAGTTGGTGTGCAGTTGTCGGATTGAACAATAACCAAAATATCATTTCGGGTCAAGGTGCAATGTCGTTACTCAGAAATAGGACAAGTTAGAAATTCGTCTGATCCCGTCGGTCTGTCTGTATGTTGGATCATTAAACCCTTGCCAGACGTAGCCAGTTCGACGACAACCCTTAATTGACTCTGTGTCCAATGCTTGTAACCTCCCTTGTTAGACGTCCAAAGGAGTGGTTACGTTTGCGGCTCTCCGATCCTTTGGACCGATCTAGATTGGGCCGAGTCCCCTTTCTCAGAGAATCCGTGTTGTTAGACATTGTTGTCAACGAAATATCCCCTAACCTAAATTAATATTGTTCTCTATATATCCAAATACCATTGAAAGGATTTACCATTATTATCTCTTTAAATTACTGTATTTTTTTGTTTGTACATTTTTTCCCATTACTCTTTCTTGTCTTTCACTGAAACATTTTCCATGATCGAAGAAATTCTCAAAACTCTGTAACTAGTGTTCCTCGAAATAGAAAAGACCAGCACTTCACCTCTGCATTGCTATTCAGAGACGAGTTTCACCATCTCGGACTGTCGAGAAATTTTAATACCGCACGCGCAACATGTCCCTGTAGAATCGACAAGTTCTCTCGGAGGACGTACCATCCTGAGTATCTGGCAATTATACAGTCGGATAAGTAAGCTCAGCTTTCGAGGAAAAACGTGATAGGAATTAATTAAACATGGTCATTCGTACGCGTGCGCTAACCATCGAAGCGTAAGAAGCAAGAATTTCATGGAATTTTATCGTATTTAACCTTATCTATTTCTTTTTCTTCTTTTTTTAACTATAATTTAATGATAATTATTTATATATAATAAATATCGATGCAGTCTCATTATTTTACCATCACTAACGCAGAACAACATTTTCTTAGCGAAGATGATAGAGGTATATACCTATAATATATTCTTTCAAAAACGAAAATGTGTGTGATAAGCAACAACAAAAAATCTGCTCGTTGGTTCGTCGGCTGATACGTGCGTTGAAAAAAAAGACAAACAGACAAACAAACAAACAAACAAACGAAAAAAAAAGGAGGAGGAATAGTATTTGTGAACGTAACCACATATATAGAAGCACACAAAGCGCAAATGTTGACGCAACGTTCGGCTCGGCGTTTCTAGTTTTCTCGCGAATTTTCTATGGATATCGAACCGTAATCGGTGCATTTTTTCTCCCATTGTTATCTTTCCTCTTCTTTTTTGTATTTTTTTTTCTTTTTTTATCAAAATGAAAATAATAGAAAAAAACTTACTTGAAATCACTATGAAGTCATAAAAATCACGACTATCTCGACTTCCATAAATAAAACTTCCGTTTATTGTGTCAGTATTTATCAATAATAGCAGCCTAAAAATAATTTGCATCTTGGATATTAAGAATACTGCTCGTGTATCGAAAATATAAAAAAAACGAACAGTAAAAGAAGGAAAAAGAGGATGAGAAAGAGAAGAAAGGATAGAGGGGGAAAAAGGAGATTGGAAAGAGTCGCATTTTTACTTATCCAAGATAAGGTGTCCGTCTTTTGAGTCTAAGCAGCTCTTCATTTAAAAGAAACGTAAGAACAGATGAAAAGAGCTCATCTCCCTTTTGCAAATTCATAATGTTGACAAAATAGAGAGCAACATCCTGACAGGGAAAGGGAAAGAAAATGAAAAAAAGAAAAATTAGTTACAAAAAGAAACGTGGAATTTATGTTAGTCGGTTTGAGTAAGTCAAAGTTTTTTTCCATTAACGACGAACGTGTGAAAAAATAAAAGAGAGAGAGAGAAAGAGAAATATAAATAAAAAGAGAAAGAAAACTCGTGCTTCGCGTTCGACTAATTGTGAAAAAAAAAACATATTTCCTTCTTTAATTGAAAAAATATTAAAATCTTACTCGTTACTGTTTTACTCGCGTGATACGGTGATATTTTACAAAATGTTTCTAATTAATTCGTCTGAAAGATGAATTTAAATTATTAATTAATTAATAGCCAAAGAAAAAATAAGATTTACACACTCGTGTGCATATTTCTTTTATAATGAATGAAAATATTGAACAATGTTTAACGATTATCAAACACAACCATATTAAAGATTAAGCTATCTGTTCTGGATAATAATGTCTATCAAATATTCAGTAGCATTTCACCGCAAAGTTATGTTACTCGTGTTCGTTCAGATATGCCAGGGTAATTTCAGCAATTTGTGTCTATGGCAAATGGTTAGAGAAAGAGAAACTGGCAAGTGGTATATTGATGCGAGAAGATAACAAAACCGATAGAATATTACGTTGCTCTACGATATAGCACGAATGACAATAATAATAATAATAATAATAATAATAATAATAATAATAATAATAATAATTTCATTTTTTATCAAATTCACATTCATTTTCTCTTATAAATATCCTGTTTCTCGGGATTTACGCAATGATATGAAATTTTTGGCTATTCTTTTACACGATTTTTCAATATAATACAGTTCAAATGAAAAGTTAAAAGAAAATTTTCTGTACATAGAACGCAAGATAGAAGAATTCGTATCGGAGGTTTGATAAATCGTCAGAGACACGCATCTCGTTTTTGCATCAGCGAAAATGACATTGACGAGACCGTTATTATCGCACGTCCAAAAGTCAGCAGAAAAATTGTCGAGAATTTTAAGGAGCGACGAAAAAAGCGTGCACCGAAAAAGATAGATCGACGTGGAAGGACAGAAAATAACAAAAAGAAAGACAAAGAGAAGGAAAAATAGAGGAAAAAGAGGAAAAATAGGAAAAGAGAGAAAGAGAATGAGTTGTATCTCTGATTAACATGGACCTTTTTCAAGAGGATATTAGAAGAGATTTACCCATTTATCGAATCAAACACATGGTCTATAAATACTTTTCAACAAATAGAGATGTCTTCGGCTCTTGGATATCGTATATCTACGTGCGAACTCAGTATCACACAGTTGAAAATTAATAGGATATGAACTAATTCGAGAAGGTAATAAATCTCGATCGTTTCGCCGTTTCCTTTTAACTTACCTACCTAAACTAGAAATCCCTTTGCGCCGTCTACGAACTACTCTTACCCCAGTTGAATTTCTGCGCATGGATCGCGCGTAGCCAGATAAATTCGATTAACCTGCAAGTTTCGTTAACAACCAACGTTAAACTAACGCTATTACCAGTAATTCCAATTTGTCATCAAGAAGCCTACGACAGAGAGAGAGAGAGAGAGAGAGAGAGAGAGAGAGAGAGAGGAACTTTGTCCAAAGAAAAATACGAAATTGAAACTTAACAAAATAGGTCACATAGAAATTTGCTTATTCTCTCGCCTTTAAATAATAATAATTTAAATATTTTTATATTATATTTTGTATTTATTAATTTTGAAATGCTGTCGCAATAAAATATTTTCCCTGTTCTTATAGCATAGTACGATTCGCTTTCATTTAATTGTTCTCAACGATCCATCGTTAAAGATTTTATTTATTTCTGTTTCTTCATCACTAAATATTAATGAAGTACTGACTTCGTTTTTTTTTGATTTAATGAGCAGTTCAAGTACGAATTAACAGGAAAAATATTTTATCATTTTGTTTGAGTTGCGATAACTAATGTTGACATTTTCTTTGAAAAAATCTTTTAGTGCCATCATACATGAAGAAGTTTTGATATGCATGTCGTAGAGAAACATATAAGTCATTTTTAATCTTTAAATTTTTTAAAATATACATTATTCTCTTACAAGTGCTATCATTTTCTTACACAATGTATATGCAACATATATCCGCAAAGAATTTGTAACTGCTTATAATTTCTCATTGCTAACTAACCCTTTAAATTATTTAATTTAAAGTCATTGACTCGTTTCATCATAGATAAATTGATAAAGTCATTAACGTAGATTAAAACAGAACACAAAAAAGTTAGCATAGAACTGCAACAAAGAAAAAAATGAATAAGTGCCCTTAATCGGTCACTAATAGCTTACTCAAAATCCATATAATTGCTCACTTATAATAATAATAATAAATTTTATCATATGGTAAAACAGTATCGATTGAACGTTCTACTTTATCGATACAAGGATAGTACTGAGTTATATACCGAGCGTGACCCTGCAATAAAATACTTATTATTTGTCGGTATTGCAGATCGCATCGAAGAAGTAGTTAACGATAATCATGATAGGGTGCGCACTGTTGCAAACAGACGATTGCTGTGATTACGGCATGGCGTCAGCCAAGTCGTGTGTCATCGTTGATTACAGGTGAAAAACGTATTAAAAGCCTTAAATAAAAAAGGAAGAGTTTTACATGCAGTTTTATTAATGAACAAGCTCTCGTAATAATTTTAAATGCAGGTGAGAGTTGAAAATTAGGAGAAATGTTATACCACATGGAGATCAAGGGGAAAATTTTGACCGTACGATTTGTGCGACAACGCAGATTGGTTTACGCTATGGCGGCAAATTCTAGTTGAAAAGTGTATGGTTAAAAATGACAAATATGTTACAACGTTGGTATGTCGATAATTAAAAAGTGAAAACAAGAATATTCCGTATTTAGTTTAGTTCGTGTCATTCTATTATATCAAAAACAATCATTTAATAATAAAAAGTTTCCAAACTCGTTGCATTTTAAATCGCACAGTGGCGACTTATCATGGCGGCGAAATTTTCTTAGCTGTGGTCGCCGTGCTATGCGATTACCATCGTACATTATATCAGCTCGTTAGAATCTCAACTGATTGAAGAGTGTATTTAATGTAAAAACGTGGTGTGTATGATATTCAATATGCAAATACCTATATTTTCTTATTCATTGACTGTGTACATACGCGCGTTCTTAATATTATTATATTAGTTTAGGTTGAGTGTGTATAAGTTCAAGAACCTCTTCTGTGTATATTCTTATTATTCAAAGAACTTAATTTTCTAATTTTGCATTTAAGACTGTACGAGCTTATTCTATATGTACTTCTGTAAATATTGTGATAATTGCCATTGATGTGTTTTAAGATCTGGCAGGATGAATAAGCGTCGTAGAACTTCATCTGTTGCAAGTCGTGGTACAGAAGATGATGGAGAGGACTTACCACCTGAACCGACTAAAAGGAGAAAAAAATTAGATCCTGTAAGTTTCAATTAATTATACTATCAAGTATTTATTTTATAATTTATGTTAAGAATTTAAATATTAATTCTTTACTTTATATTATGCTAAGATAATATTATTTTTTTTATTGTCGTATTATGTGTATACAATTTTTCTATAGAGTGACTTGTGCCAACAATTGTATGATGTTCTTCGCAATCAAAAGAAAGAAGATGGAACATTATTATGTGATGCATTTATACGTGTGCCTAAGCGTAGACAAGAACCAGGTTATTATGAAGTAGTATCCAATCCAATAGACCTCTTAAAAGTTCAACAGAAATTAAAAACTGATGAGTATCGTGATATGGATGATTTGGCTGCAGATATTCAACTCATGGTCAACAATGCCAAAGCTTTTTATATGGTAATTCTAAAGACTTAAAACTATTATATTTTTTTCCTTTTTTAAATTATTTTTCATTAATACTACTTTCATATTACTAGATATTCATTCGAAATGAATCTTTTTCTTCTATAGCGTACATCCCCAGAATACAAAGATGCCTCTGAACTCTGGGAACTATGTACAAACACCAAAAATCGTATTATGGAAGAATATGAAGATCCGGAGCCTAAAGGAAAACTAATATTAAAAGTTGGAAGATTGGTGACATATCGTTCTTCAAGAAAATATAATATAAATGATATTAAAGATAATAAAATTAATTAACCTTTTAATTTCTAGGCACGTAAAGCTACTTTAAAGCAAGACGATGCTGAAGATACTTCTGAAAGTTCTACGAATCCTGATGAAGAAACTATGCAACAATTTGAAGATTTATTTGCAGCAGTTATGACAGCTACAGATCCTACTGACAATAATAGGCCATTGCATGCAATGTTCCAATTAAAACCATCTAAAAAGGTTTGCTTCGTGATCACATTACTTATCTTACGATTAATATAATTTATACACACTGTTTAGAACGTTAAAAAATATTTCAGCTGTATCCAGAATATTATGATGTTATTGAAACACCAGTGGACTTAAAAACTGTCGCAAGAAAAATTCAAGAAGGTGCATACAGTGGAATCGGAGATATGGAAAAGGATTTAATGCTAATGTGCAGAAATGCGTGTCATTTTAATGAACCAGGCTCACAAATTTACAAAGATGCTAAACTTTTAAAGAAAATTATTACAACCGCTGCAAAAAGACAAGATTCAGGACTAGGAAATAACAGTATAAAAATTTCAAGCACAGCACCTTCAACACGAAGTAAAAGAGGAAGCCGTACAATGGCACAGTCGATGATAGCACAAACAGCGTTACTTCCAGATGAAGATGAAGAAAGTGATGACGAAGAAGAGGAACCTGCAGAAACAGAAGAGGCAGATAATCCACAATGGCAGCTATTTCAAACAATTAGAACGGCTCCTAATAATCAAGGTATTTTTCATTTATTGGTCAACATATATTATGTATAAAATGTAAAATTATATGTATCAATATATTAACATTGATAATTTTTCTTTTAGGTGTTCGAATGAGTGAATATTTTTGGAAATTACCATCTAAACGATTATATCCTGATTATTATAAAATGATTAAAAATCCTATATCTTTACTACAAATTCGTACAAAAATAAAGGTACATATGAGAAATCATTTTCATTAACTTCATAATATAATGAAATTACTTTTTGTTTGTATATATTATATGCACATAAAAAATAATACTTTTACAGAAAGGCGAATATGGTACTGTAAGTGAAGTTGCTGGTGATATGAACATTATGTTTGAAAATGCTAAAAAATATAATATTCATACTTCTAGACTATACAAGGTAATCATCTATATTTATATTTTTTTAATCAATATTAACATTCTATGATAGACAATATCTATATATATATTTTTTTTTTTTATTTCGCAGTGTGCTGTAAAATTACAAAAGATAATGCAAGAGAAAGTACAAGAATTGTTAGAGTTTGATCAGGTAAATAAAAGTTATTATAAGGTAAGTAAAGCTCATTGCATTTTTCTATTCTCATCAATATTATCACATACATATTTTATGACTCGATACTATCGTTTGTTCAATCATTAAAAATAATAATACATCCTATATTTTCAGGACTCGGATTCAGATAGTGAATCTGAAAATAGTTCGCAACAGCCAAAACTTATTAAACGAGCGTCTAATCTTTTAACTCGGGGAAAATATAAGGATAATATACCATTGAAAAAGCGTTTATACACTTTAGTTAAATGTGTCATAGAATACGTTGTAAGTAATTCCAAATTGACCTAAACTTGTCAATGGTAGTTAGTATAAAGTCTTTAATATTTCAGTGCGAAGATGGTCGACAGCCAATGTTAATGTTTATGGAAAAACCTTCGAAAAAATTATATCCAGATTATTATCAAATAATAGCAGAACCTATAGATATGTTAGCCATTGAGGCAAATATAAAAGCAGAAAAGTATCAAAATGAAAATGAATTGATTCAAGATTTTAAGGTATTGCTTTAAGATAAATAAATATAGATGAATTATAGTTCTTTGATTGGGTATACGATATATCAGATAAATATGATCATCCATATTTTTAGTTAATGTTTAATAATTGCCGTCAGTATAATGAGGAAGGTTCATTAATATACGAGGATGCAAATACATTAGAAAAAGTTTTAATGGATAAAGTAAAAGAATTAGGTCCTTTACCTGAACAAATAAAACCCAAATCAACAGCTTCTACACCTACTAGAAATGTTGGGTATGTGAAGATTTTAATATTTTTATTTATCTTATAATACATAATAGATATATTAGGTTGTCCCATAAGTTCCTTTCTATTTTTTGATGCGAAATCAATAGACGATATTAATTGTTTAAGGTTTATTTACTGTGTTATATATGAACCGTACCTTCTTCCATCTCTTAGGAAGCCTCATTATGCCTACTATATATATATATATATCAATAAATAAAAGAACTTATTGAACAACCTAATACAATGTTAATATTAAACAGAATATAATGATGTATATATGTGTGTGTGTGTGTGTGTGTGTGTGTGTGTGTGTGTGTGTGTGTGTGTGTGTGTGTTATGTAGCCTTCTATAATATCTTATTTGCAATTTTTACAAAATTAATTAGGAGGCCAAAAAAAGTAGTGCCATTACATTTACAAAAATTAAGAACTATGTATGACACTATAAAAGATTACCACGATGCAAAAGGAAGACAATTATCTCTTATTTTTATGAAACTGCCAAATAAAAACGAATATCCAGATTATTATGAAGTTATTAAACAACCAATGAATATGGAAAAGATTGCATCGACTTTAAAAAATAATGGATATGACAATCTGGACGAACTGGTATCAGATTTTATATTAATGTTTGATAATGCTTGCAAATACAATGAACCTGATTCTCAGATATATAAGGTTTGTATATTTTTCCTAATTATAAAAATTATTATACATCATTTCTTTAAATTTAATTTACCAAAGAAAATTTAAAAACCAATTAAATAACTAAAAAAACAATAAATCTTATGAAACATCAAACAATAAATCATTACACTTGTTAAAGAAAACAATATCTAACATTCTAATCATTCATCTTGTTATAAAAGCAAGATTTTTTATAAAAAGAAAAAAATATACAAAATTTAATGCAATTTTATAAATCTCTAAAACAACATTATAAACTATAATTACATTTGTAACTAAAAATATTTTAGAACGGTTTATTTTTGTTATATAGAAAAAAAAATTCACGCATTGAAAGGCTATGTTTCCCTCTTTTTCTTTTATTTTTTATATTCAAAATTTGTTTACTAACAAAAATTAAATTAATTTTTATCAATACAATAATTACCAACGAATTTTCTAATTGAACAATCGAAAATTATTCAACTTTTTCTTGTTCGTTAGAATTTGGTAATACGGAACGATAAAAGACCGATACTTGAATTGAAATTTCGCGCTAAAACATGGAAAGCTTAAGCTGTTTATGGATAAGGGGTTTGAGGTTACGTACTATCTGCATCCTTCGTGCTTTCGTCGGTTTAATAATCGTGTGATTTATTAAGGATCGCGATCATTGAAGTTAAAATATTTATTCAAAAATAAAATAAATGTTCTTTTTGCGTATATTAAAAGTATTCAAATGTTAAAAGTATTTGTAATATTGGTGTGAAAATATTTCTAAATTAATTAATACTCCATTGTGTGGTCTAGTTGTATGATCTATACTGAATACTTGAAGAGACTTTAAAAAATGAACAATCAAGGTTATATGCAACAATTAAATAATGTTAATAATCATAAACCTTTGAAAGTTCGGCCCTGTTTTATTCGGTTATTAAGAAATAAAGATGTTGACCAACGTACAAGAAAAAAATATAAGAGAAATGAAACAGATGTAAATACCTACAATTAACATATAGTTAGATTTTATAAGAAAGAAAATATCTACAATTAATCAGTATTCTTATTTTCAAAACTATAAATACAAGAATAGTTAAGATCGAATGATGTTTCAGGATGCTTTGATTCTTCAGCGGCTAGTATTACAAACGAAATTACAATTTAGCGAAGATGATGAAAGCGTACCAGATGTCTCTGCAGCTATTCAAGAAATATTGGCAACAATATTTACAGCTCTTTATAATCATCAAGATGAAGAAGGAAGATGTTATTCGGATTCTATGGCTGAACTTCCAGAACATGACATTATAGATGGTAAAAGGTATATCATTTATATATATTTAATTATTAATATGATTTATTTAAAAAATTACTAATAAATGTTTGACTTGTAATTACAGAATACGAGGACTATCATTGGATTTGATTAAAAGAAGATTAGATAGAGGCGCTTATAAAAGATTGGATAGATTTCAAGAAGATGTATTTACTTGCCTAGAGCGAGCAAGAAGACTCTCACGTACAGATTCTCAACCTTTTGAAGATAGCGTTGAATTGCAAGCATTTTTTCTTCGTACACGTGATGAAATAACACGCGGAGGAGATCTGTTACATTCTCCTGCACTAAACTATACACTTCTTGATCTCTCAGCGCAAGTAGCAGAATTGAAACGTGTTAAACATCAACAAGAGTTAACTATGCCGAACGAAGATGAAAGTTGCGATGGGAATGAAACTAAGGTCTGTAATATTATTCTATACTGTTTAAAAATAATTGATGTAAAAAACAAAATACATATATCATATTAAATCTCATTTTAGGATTCTGAAACAAATACCAGTACAGAGGGTAATCATAATGATGGTGGAGGAGGATCTATGAGTTTTAATCAAGAAGTATACAGAGCTGGTGATTTTGCTTATATAGAACCAACTGAAAGAGGCATGGAATATAGTGTTGTATTAATAGAACGTCTTTGGACCAATACGGAAGGACAACAAATGTTATATGGAAATTTATTCTATAGACCAAGTGAAACCTACCATATTGCATCCAGAAAATTTCTTGATAAAGAATTATTTAAAAGTGATGCGCATGTTGCAGTACCATTAGTTAAAGTTGCTGGCAGATGTTGCGTTTTAAGTGTAAAAGATTATTTTAGAATGCAACCCGAAGGATTTTTGGAAAAAGACGTATATGTATGTGAATCTAGATATTCCACTAAAGCAAGAGCTTTTAAAAAAATAAAAGTCTGGAATTTTGATCCAGATCATTTAAAATTAATACCACGAGAGAAACCTTTAGAACCAAAACGTGTAATTTCCGTGTATAAAGAAAGATTAGAAAAACATAAAGAAGAAATTGCTGAATTAGAAGAGGGAGAAAAATTAACGGAAAAAGAAAGGCCTGTATGTAATCAATTAATTTAAACTTGAATCCATTTTTTTCTTTTCTTATGATAGAATCTTAATATTTTTATAATTATCATATACAAATTTTATTTTAATTCTCTTTCATAGAATGTGATATTATATAATCCTGAAGATACTGAAAATACATACTATGAACAATATAACACATGTGCTGGATCTGTGAAAACTGGAGATTTTGTTTATGTAGCAACAGATGGTGGCAGACAACAAATAGCTCAAATTGATGCAATATGGGCAACGAAAGAGTATGTCCAAACATTTTAATATTCATCATTAGTTAGAGAAAAGTTAAAATATTTTAATAAGCAAATATTTCATATTTTACAGCGGAAAATGTTACTTCAAAGGTCCTTGGTTATTAATGCCAGGAGAAGTTCCACATGCGCCTAATAAATTATTTTATAAGCAAGAACTATTCCTATCTACAGTTGATGGTACTCACCCTATTGTTGCAATTGTTGGAAAATGTGCCGTCCTTGATTATGGAGAATATATATGCAGTATGTATATAATTTAATATATAGTATTATTTTTTAATAATGCCTTTAAATTATATACTTATTAGTTCTTTTTTATTGTATTACTGTTAGTCTATTACGAGCTCACAAGAATAACAGCGACTAAATAAATATAAAAATAAATATTATTTATATAGGTCGACCAACAGAAATTCCAGAAGATGATATTTATATTTGTGAATCTCTTTACGATGAAAGTAAAAGTTTAATGAAAAAACTAAATCAGGAAGGATTAAAAAAATTTAACCATAGCTCTGCTGTTACAGAAGATGAAATTTATTTCTTCCGGAGACCAATTAATCCTGCTAAAGTGAGTGTACTTCCTTTAAAAATATATTAACTTAAGTATTAATGACACCTTTAAATCAGATAGATTCAAAATAACAAAGTACAGCTTCATTCTTATACGCAACTAACTATAAAATTATTGCTTGGCATGTAATGCGTGTGTTGTAGGTTCCGGGTGACGTGGCTCAGACGCAAAATCAAGTCAAGTCCGTCACGCCCAGTTCAGCTCAGTTTGAAATGGTAATTACTAATTTACAAAATTGTACTATCTATCTTGAGGGAAGCAACATCAAAATTGCATGCATTTAATATCATACAGACTGATGCAGCAGATTAAATTTCAATATAACTCAAATATTAATAATTTAGTCAACGGAATTAGGGAAAAAAGAACAAACTGTTATTCTTAATACATCAGTAATATAATATATATTTCAGGTTTATACATCTTGCTGTATCGATCTGTCTATATGCATGCTGTTATTTTATGCCGGCATATTTATTTTCTTTTATTATTATTGTGCAGTTATGTTTTTACACATAGCACTCATAGGGTGAGCATTAATTTAGATATAGGAAACAAATTCAGAGCACCTGTTGGGTTTATATTGTTAAACTGTATAGATATTCAACACCACCGAAAAATTACTTGCTTCCATGTTGCTCTCTAACCAGATTTATATAAGAATGAAAAAAGTTGCTTTAAATGGAATGCATAAAATACTAATATCTTTATACCGCAAATTAAATTAAACTTTAATTAAAATATTATATATTTAAATATGTATATGTAGCTTCTTGGGTTTGAACTGTTTTATAGACAAAAAAAATATGTGAATTTAGTATTCAGTAAAAATAATGCATTTTTGAGTACTTAAGGATAACAATTGCAAAGCCTATGTTAAAATGTGTGTGTGTGTATTCCATTGTTTGTAATATTCTGTAAGATTATATTCAAAACTTAACAAATAACATAACATTCGGTAACGGATAATGAAGGTAACAAAACATAAATGGTATAGGAAGCATCGCCATTGTTACCGAAGCTGGAACCTGATGTACTAAGCATGGGAGTAGGATTAGGAGTGGGAGTAGGAGTAGGAGTTGGGGAGGACAGCATGGATGCTGGTGGTCCACCGTCCGTTGGATCTACTGAAGCTCAACCGGTGCTCTCCAATATTCAGACACCTGTGTCATCTAAAAAGGTAGGCTTTATACAGTGAAATCATTTGCTTACCAAATTGTCACGTGTTGTATTTTTATTTTTTCACTTTATTTTTATTTAAAGAAATATGCCAGCATACTTTGTGTTTTTGCACCATTCAATTTTCGTTCTCTAACATTAGTTCCAAAATAGGGTGTGTTCCTCTTGAAGATATACTTAGGCAATATTAGTTAGTCCATTACACGGTGACATTATAATTTGTCTTTTCTTCTGTTTAGAAAACTACCGGTAAAAAATTAGTTACTGGCTATATTTTATATTCGAGTAAAATGCGAACGCAGATTACACAAAACAACCCAGAATCATCCTTCGGAGAAATTAGCAGAATTGTTGGCAATGAGGTATTTATTTCTTTGTTCACTCATTTTATGCTTTATTATGAAAATATATTTGAAGGAACAAATATGCAATATAATAATTATTTGAATTTTCGCATACTTAATCCTTTTCTTTTTTATAATGTACATAAATAAGAATATTATAAATAATAATTAACGATTTATATATTTCAGTGGAGAAAATTACCAGCAGGAGAGAAGCAAGCTTGGGAAGAAAGAGCTATTAAAATAAATGAAGATGGAGGACAACTTAAAGGTGGATCTATGACAGTTGGAACTAATGCATTACAAGATGTAGTATATGAATGTTGTTGGGATAACTGTGATTGGCAATTTGAAGATATGACTGATTGTATTGATCATTGCATTGCTGAACAGAATGGACACGTACAATCATCTTTCACGAATGCTGCTCCTGGTAAAAAAGATATTAATTGTGTTTAATAATTTATATTGAATAATATTATGTAATTTATATTATTCAAATTATTGTGTATTCGATAGATGTTGATTTTCAATGTCAATGGCGTGGCTGTGGTCGTACTAAAAAATCTGTACCACCATTTCCAAGTGTCCAGAGACTTGCAAGACACGTTAAAGAAGTGCACATTCTTAAAGCAAATGGACGTATTATCCCACCCTCCGAAAGGAGCAAGTATGCATTCTACTATTTTATTAAATATTATATTCAATTTTTATACATATATTTTTAAGATTGTTAATTAATTTACACGTTTGTTCAGAAACTACATGGCTTCAAAAGGTCCTACGATACTCCCACCAATGGAAACAGGTAAAGTATTTAATAAATGTTAATTAAATGCTAGAAAATATTTATTATTTCATAATCTATATATGTTAGAAACATCAGCTGCAGCAACACAGACCAGTAATATACCAGCTACCAAACAACCAGAGCCAATGTTTGTTGCTGTACCCCCAAGGCCGAGTCGAGTATTACATTCGGATGCATATTTACGGTAACATTCTACATTATAATGTACAATCATTATAATGAGAATATCTACTTAACATTAGGATTTACATTATTAATATAAAAGTCATTCGTAAGAAGAGATCAAACTTGAACAGAACATCACGAACATATAATATCTGAGTTGATTTCCAGGTATATTGAAGGACTAAATGTAGAAAACCGTTACATATCAAATTGGGATAAACAAATGAATGCTACTCCTGAAAATACCCAAATTCCTGATATAACTAAATTACCTGCTGAATGGTTGGGCAATGGTGTGGGCAACCATGGAAATGTGGTGAATGCCTTATGGACACTCAGAAATATGATGATGCGGGATGTGTTAGCTATCAATAAAACTTTATAGTTTATAAATCGTTAAGATCTGTAATTTTTAACAACTCGATGCTACCTTAACTACAGTTTATAGGTCCGTCGATGCTAGATGAAAGACTGACAAATCTGGATAGTTTCAATATTAATATGTTTATGTATTATGATTTTCTAATTAATTTTGAATAATATTTAAGAATATTTAATTTTTCATTTGAAAAAATTTAATAATATGTCTCATTGCCATAACTGTGAAAAACAAGAATTGAATTTTTACACATTAATACAGATATTTTTAATCTAATTATGCATTACCATACAAATTTTTATATTGGGTAATGCTTAAATTAGCCAAATGTACTTTTCTACATAGAGATAAAAATATTTGAAAAATGTCTCTCTGTGAAAACTATTTAAAATAAATAAAAGGGGATATAGACTATAGAACTTCCAAAAAAAAAGAAAAAGAAAGAAATAAAAAAAAATATTTTATGTAAATATTTTGCGAAATTTTATTTTTTACTTCTCATAAATAAGATCTTGTATTTTTTCTATATTACATGGTATAAAACTATAACTTGAGAAGTACTCCTCTTGTATTGTTCATTTCATACTAAATCCTAACATTGAAAAACTTTTTTCTATTTTATTTAATCTTTTTTCTAAATATATTAAACAAGTAAAAAAGTATAGGAGTGGTTTCATATAGTCTTCCATAAAAAAATATTTATTATTGAAATTTTTGTAAATCTGAATTAGTATTCTATAATCTTAAAATATCTTTCAAAAAATTAAACACTAAAATTAATAACGAGCTTTTAAAGCGATATGTACAGTTATTCGATGTATTGAAAAATATTTATTCTTTGGCTAATATATTAGTAAAGAATTTTTCTGTACTTTTTTAGAAAAACTATTATTGTCATAGATATATATCTCTATAGATAGATATATATCAAATGTAAATGTGATGTATATATATAAAATTATTTGAATAAACAATCAAGATAATTATGTATGTACATTCAGCTTTACTGGTAGTACATAAGATTAGGCGTTAGTAAAATTCAAGTGAAACATATTTTTATAAATAAAAAATAGCTCATAATATATATTCCATGTATAAATATTTACCACTCAATTTCAAAGTTTTTTTCAGTACTTAAAATTAGTCATTTACTAAAATAGTTTAAATATATATTTCAAAATTCTATAAAATAGAAATTTAATATATAAATTAGAATTTTTCCCCTGTTATATATATAATGAATAATTTTTAAAAAATCTAATGTATATCATTTCACCTAGCATTGACAACCATAACAATATGAAAAAAATATAACTTGTAACTGTGTATTTAGAAGAAAAATGAATACTATTATTTACTTACTAAGAGTAAGATTTACATTAATATGAATTTTGTAAGTTAACGTTGAACTGAGATTGTTATTTTTTCTTGTACTTTGGATATACATTTATATCTTTAAATGAAAGAAGGATATAAAAGTATTTTGTGCTCAAAAGTCGCTCACCCTTCCACCGATTTGCCAATCACCCCATTTGGTTGGTTCCTTTTCACTATTTGTGATTAATTCTCCAGTTTTAGGATCGGTGTCGACCAAAACTAAATCAATGAAACGTTCACGTGGTGGTACACCTATTTATATGAACATTTAAAAGTTTATGATAAAAATTAATACAATATTTAGATTTAGAAGATATCTATTTATATATATTTTAACAAATTTAAAATATATTTTTCTACATACGTGGCATTGGCTGTAATTTAAGTTTCTCATGAAATTCTTTCATTCGTGCTGACTCTTCCTTCTTCGATTCTGAGCTTTCCATTGCTCTTATATTACCTACGAATATTACATATATCATTAGTGTAGATATCATCAATTATCATCACTATCAAAACATGCTACATAAAATTAATAATTTATTGTTCAGACTAAATTTAATTTATACCTGTCATTAAGGTATTAATCCTCTTCATTAATGAAATTTGTAAATGTATATGTATATTCAAACGAGCTAACATGCTTATGATACTTGATACCCAAAAATCAGAGAATAATTTTTAAATGATATTGATTTATGAATTATGATATTGTTAGTTTAAATTCTACGTTGATTAGTAACGAAACAAAATACAAACGATAGTCAAATTTTTGTACAAATAAAGGGTGGCAATAACAAAAATTGAGTCTATTCAAAAATTTATAATGATTCAATTTCAAACATTTGAGCATAAATTCTTTAAGCAGAGAAAATTTATATGTTAATAACTTTAATTCTATATTTATTTACTTAGAAGTTCATCTGTGACTTTATCAATTTTTATAAATAAAAAATTGTCAATGATCTTAGATAAAATCAACGAAGAACTTCTATGTAGAGACATTAAAAATATCTAATTTATGTTGATCAATGAAATGTTTAAAAAACAAAATTGCAATATATATTTCATATATTTCAAATAACAATAAGAACAAAAAACAAATTTATATATTCTTAAATTCAAAAATGAATTTATTGTTTTAAAATTTAAATAAAACAACAACAAAATTATAGAAAGAGGCTTGTTAGGCGAACAAAGTTAGAGACCAAAAGTTATACAGGAGTAAAATTATTTAAATAAGTATTAAAAAAATTCTCCTATGATAGATATTCGTTGCAAGAATGGTTGCGACTGGCAAGACAAAATCTGATACATTGATCTCGCTGTAGTATTTGTTGGATACATGTTTTTCCTTCTAATATTTTCTAACATAATCTGTGGTTCAAATCTTGTAATGTGATTGCTAACTGTTTGTTTAGGTAGTTTTGTATTATTCTGAATAGTTGTAGAGTCGTATTGATCATTTGAAGTAATGGGTGTCTCAAAAGTATCTGTGTTTTCACTATCATCAGCCTTGTAAATTACATTTGGAGGTGCCATAACTTGCATCTTTGCAGAATCTGATTGAAGCGTTTTATTTTTATTAGTTTCATCTTCATTTTTTGAAACATTTTCAGAAATAATTTCTTGCATAAATAATGTTTCAACATTTTCATATTTTTTATTACTTTTAACTTCGTTTACTAGTTTATGTCTCAATTGTGATAATTTAATGATTTCTACAAAATTATTCGTGTCATTTTGATGTACATTATCTTTTTCATGAATCCTATCTTTTGTATTGTATTCTTCTTTCTGATCATTTTTAGTAAAAAATTTATCTGAAGTTGATATTTTATCTGGTAACATGTTTTGTATCCTGCGACAACAATATAATGCACCAGGATCAATGGGATGCGCTTCTGTATTAAAAACATATCCTCCTGAATCAACGATACAATGACCCCATTGCGTTTTTATTATATCTCCTTCTTGTCCATTATTGTGAATGAAATTATCTGGATCGAAGAGAAGGTACAGATATTTAGTTGTTTCTGCAAGAAAAAAAGATTCCATCCTATCTGCTTTCCGATGATCACGTACATCATTAATGGTTGCATAGCCACATTTAGTTTTGGCGCTATGTTGTAGACTTCTAAGTATATCAACTCCTACTTCAATTAGATATGGGTCACCAGTAGCCCTATATAAATACATCACAGATTCTATAAGTTCTGGTCTCAATGGATAACTTTCTCTGTTTGTTCCAGCTTCACCTTGGGGAATATTATAAAATTCAGGAGTGAAACCAAATTGTTTCCAAACACGATGATAATTGTGTAAAGATTTCATCGCATCTCCAATTTCTCCAAACAGACTTAATACACCTGGCCAATAAGCATCTAAGGATTGAAACACAGGTAAAGTAACTTGACCTTTCGTCATAGAAACCCATAAATGCCAATCTTCTCTGCGAATATATTTTTCTACGACAGCTTTATGTTCATGAAACATTGCAGCTAGCCATGGATCCTGGAACAATAATGTTCCTTTTGCTAAGTATTCAAAATATGAATCGATTCCTGCACCGATTCCAGAATCCTGAGCTGTCCAATGACCAGTCAACACATCTATATGATTACCAACTAATCCAATATTAGATTTGTAATGATTTAATGCTTTCAAAGCATTGATAGCAACTTCTTCGTAAATGGGATCACCAGTTAAGCGAGAAAGTGTACCAAATTCTAAAATAAAGGTACCTATTCCAGCTGTACAAGTAATGCTTGTTTCTCCCTCAGGAACACCGTACTTCAAATTAACAGTTCCATATGGCATTCCTGTTGGCGTATCAAAAGCAGGAAGCAATCTTTTGGCCATATCTTCAGCAAGACGTAACAGAGGACCATTACATGGCCATCCTGGTTCTAAAGGTACACCTGCTTTGCGTGACAATAAATGGGCACTCAACAGTCCACCGACAACTCGAATATTTGTTTCAAAAACAGATACATTAATGTTAGCTTCAAAATTTTTTCTTTCACTTATAATCTCAGCGACACGACAAAACTCAGAGAAATTTCCCATCACAGCTAAGGTATCTAATGCATCGATCAATGTTAATGAAAAACTACCCCAAGTATCAAAACCATCACAGCTAAGCGATCTTAATTCGTCGTAAGGATATGCATAAGATAAATAGCTAGAATATGCATGATCAAACATTGATCGCACCTCTTCCCTCAGAGCGATTAAATCTTTTTTCTTATATTCTCGTGCACCACTTACGAGTATTAGAAATCCAAAAAGTAAACCAATCTTTAAAAAAATCATTATATAAATAATCTTTATCTCTTGTCAACTAAGGGCTAAGAATTTCTATAAAACTACTATAGAAAAATAGTTGCCTTTTATAAAATAATATCAAACTTTATTATTTACTTTATTAAATTATCCACTGTCATCTTTGAAATCTAATACACACCATGTGGTCATTACTCGTGAACTATTTTGACATATTGGGTAGATTTAGATTATTGTATATACATTTAAAATCACTCGCGCTCTCTGGTAGTTTAATTTTTTATTGAGTTCTTTTTATTAATCCTTTCCAATCGATTATCTCAAATCACAAATGTTGTTACTATTCATTTAAAGTAGAATTTTTTAAAACGTCTCCAATATGATATCGGTTTTTTTTTTTTAATCTAGTAAGTCTTTTTCCTGTACCTGTTCCAAAACAATCGTTCTTAACGAGTAAACTCCTTTAATTAATAATTAAAACAAAATATCTATATTAGATTTTTAATTGTTGTTTGTTTTTAAATGTATATAGAATTAAAATACACATTCACTTTGTGTACACTACTTATTATTAAAAGTTACTAGGAAATAAGAAAGTTTAAAATATATTGAAATTCTAGTAACATGGCTAAGCCGATATCGGTAATAGTAGTGCTCTACCTTTATCTTACCGACCGAGATCTGATGGTAACTTACCATCAGAATTACCGACAGTAAAAAAATTTCAAGCAATAAAGGAACAATTATAGATTCTAAATGATCAATTAGTGAGCAATTAAGAGCAATTATTTTTTTCGTTCTGCGGTAAAAATTTGTCTAGTGTCGGTAATTCTGATGGTAAGTTACCATCAGATCTCGGTCGGTAAGATAAAGATAGAGCACTACTATTACCGATATCGGCTTAGCCATGTTATAAGAATTTCAATATATTTTAAACTTTCTTATTTCCTAGTTACTTTTAATAATAAGTAGTGTACACAAAGTGAATGTGTATTTTAATTCTATATACATTTAAAAACAAACAGCAATTAGAAATCTAATATAGATATTTTGTTTTAATTATAGTATTTTGTATTCAAAACAAATCATTGAAAAAGAATTCGATGCACAGTTAATAAAATAATTCCTTGTAAAGATTTATTCATACATGCATCTTACGTATGATTTCATACACCTATATATTCTGTTCGCCATTTTTTACGTATCTTACGTGTCACGAAATATCACGTCACAAGCATTACGTTATTAAATGATGACTCAAATGATGCTCAAGTCACGAGGCGTGCATATTTAATGACTAATGATCTATTTAGGTAGAAACGTTAATTTCTGAGAATGAATAGAATTATAAAATAAAAATTCTTTTTATCAAAGAACAAACCATTCGTTTATTTCACACAAACATATATATATATAAATCGTATTAATACGTTAAAAAAAGTATGAGTCATAGAACAACTGGTTTAGCGCGGTTTTTTTGAATGTAAAACTACGTAACATTCGCTATTCTCTTCCTCGTCTCTATTTCTTTATATATAGTTACTCTCTTTCTCTTTCTGTTACTCTATATATATTTCTTATTTTCTCTGTCTCTCTGTTTCTCTCTTTCTATTCGTCTATTACATTTACTATTATCTTTCTCTCTCTTTTCCTATACATTATCATATTTTACTACTTTTTCTTTTCCTGTCCCTCATTCTTCTTCCTTTTTCAAATCGAATGAATCATCCTATCTCCTTGTCCTGATTTTCTTGTGAATCCTAATTGGCACTGGTTCAACGAATATGCCAGGGCGTCGACTTGTTCCTCTCTTCGATATTCTTCCTCTCACGCATACATATACACACATCTTTTCTCTTTCTCTCTTTAACTTGAAACGTGGCTCTTCCTTTGCGTCATCGACAAAAGTTACGTCGTAGTGTTGTAGACGATTATTCCCTCTCTCTCTCTCTCTCTCTCTCTCTCTTCCTATCCTCTATCCTCTCTTCTCCTCTTTTCCTCTTTCCTTCTCCTTTCATTCCGTTCACATTTCTAATCAAGATTTTCAGTCTCAGTTTTGTCGTGCAGTCTTTCTCAGCTCATCGTCGAGGATCGTCTATTCCTTTAAAACACAACAGTAAACTTCGACTTCTATCTTTCGTTCTAAGGTCTTCATTTATCGATTATCCGGTAGTACTGCAGGTGAACACAAAAAGTTGTTTTAATATCACTTTCCTAATTTGTTTTTTTCGCTTCTCGCTTTCTCTGTTTTTTCTTTTCACTGTTTCATTAAATCATTTTTAGGACTATTTAATTAATGACAGTGATATATATGTTTCAAATTGATAAGTCATAAATTAGATAAGTTTATTACTTATCTAATTTGCTTTAACGTTTATTTATTACTTTATATACTACAGTTTCAATCTCTTTATCGATTACTATATAATTAATCTTGAAAATATTTAAGACTCTGAATTATGTATTAACAGTTTTCCATTTTCAAACAATGATGTTATTATATTATTGAAACAGTCGTCATGTTTTAAAAATAGATTTAAAGATTAACAAAGTATCAGAAACATGTTAATAATTTAATATTTTAGTTCAAACTTACCTTGACTTTTATTTCTTAAAATATCTTTAAAACAATACTTGATGAGAGAAAACATACCAATACAATTAAGTAATACACGGTGCATTTGTCATTGAATAAGTCTGACAAATCGTCGGCTTTTATGAATTCCTTTTCACTTCACTGCCGCATATTTTATTCCTCCTCTTCTTCGTACAATCCCTCCCCACTCTCTCGAGTTGGTCCAGGGTTTTAATATACCGTAAGAAGCACACATAGCAACCAAGTCACTTAGTTCGTAGAACAAGTTGGTACCGGTAAAGGTGTTCGGAAAATATTACGTCTTTCATTTTGTTACGAAAGAAAAGGTGAAGAAGTTACGCCTCAGTAATAATACTTTATTCTTTATTATTTTTATCTATCTATAATTTAAAGATATTTTTCTAGTTTTTTCTTTTCGAATAATGTGCGCGCAAATAGCATTTTTATTCTGTTCGATCGCAAAGAACCAAAATGGCGTCCCTTTTTTAATTACCTATTACGTGTAATATATTTCGTATTAATCGATAAGATATTTAATTATCGTTGCATCTGTTTTTTCATCGATTTGAATTTCCGAAGAAAAGAACGGTGAATCATTTATTTTCTTTACTTTTATATGCATTATTATTTGATTAAATTGAAAAGATCGATGACCTTGCGTGCATTGTGAAACGTATTGACATACATATTTACTAACATTCTACCTCGCCCTCAATTATAAAGTAGGATGAGTCAATCGATAGTATCCGGTATATCGTGTTACGTGAAATACGACAAATTGTGTATTCCTTAGATCGTTAGATAATACATAATTGAAGTAGTTTGTTAATAATTTAAACACCTTGTCGGAAAGCTCAATTTGCATAGATCCCTTACATATGTTCTAAAATAATAATATATAGTATATAATAAGTTATATTAAACATTGGTGTTCTGTTTTTTTAAAGATAAAAGAAGAAATGTCTCCCACTCAGTATTATCACGTGCAGGTATGTATTTATGCATATAAATACGACAAAAAAACGAACAAAGTTCGATCGATACAAAAGAATATTTTGTAACTTCTCGCCCATTTGCACAGTGCACGCCGACCGTCTATCCGGCTGACCCTTTCAACACCGAGGAAGATGCAGCTCTGTTGAGAACAGCGATGAAGGGTTTTGGTACCGATGAACAAACAATTATCGATGTCCTTGCTCATCGTGGAATTGTTCAACGTATGGAAATTGCGGAAAAATTTAAAACGATGTACGGCAAAGATCTAATCTCCGAATTGAAATCCGAACTTGGCGGGAATTTTGAAAAAGCTATTGTCGCCTTGATGACACCTCTGCCAGAATTTTATGCCAAAGAATTGCACGATGCAATTTCTGGAATGGGTACGGATGAAGGTGCACTCATTGAAGTTCTTGCATCTCTCAGCAATTATGGCGTCAAAACGATAGCTGCTGTTTACAAAGAGTGTAAGCTTTTCTCTTTTATAATATTTCTTAACCGGTAAAGGTTTTGTTTTCTCATAAATAATTCAAATTATACGATTAAAAAAAGAAATATAGATCAAATAATGTTACTGATATAATAAAAGCCAATTATTATCCTCAGTATATGGCTCTGAATTGGAGGATGACCTCAAAAGTGATACTTCCGGTCATTTCAAGAGGCTTCTAGTTTCACTATCATGCGTCAGTATAATTTATAAAATGAAATTTAAAAATATGGATTAAAATTAATATAAAATCAATATTATTTCAGGCAAACAGAGATGAAAGTTCGGAAGTTGACTTAGCAGCCGCAACAGAGGATGCAGAGAAATTATTATCTGCTGGTGAAGAACAATGGGGAACTGATGAGAGTACATTTAACGCTGTACTGATTACAAGAAGTTTCCCACAATTAAGACAAATTTTTAAAGAATACGAACGCCTTGCTGGCCATTCCTTGGAAGAAGCTATCAAACAAGAATTTTCAGGTTCTCTAGAAGATGGTTATCTCGCAGTTGGTAAGAAAATATGAAAATTAATTGAATAAATTTGCATGGAATTCGAATAAAAAAATAAATCAAAAAATTTCCTTTGTAAATTAAATGAAGAATTTGTTCTTTTTTTACTTTGCAGTGAAATGCGCTCGAGATAAAACTGCATACTTTGCAGAAAGACTTTACAAAGCTATGAATGGAATTGGTACGACTGATTCAACTTTAATACGAATAATAGTAGCTAGATCAGAAATTGATTTGGGTGACATCAAGGAGGATTATCAAAAGATTTATGGAACATCGCTTGCAGGTGACATCGATGTAAGTTGATCGATATATATATATATAACCGCATATTATTCGTTGTCATTGCATCGATATCATTTATATATATTGTTTCTTTCTTTTCTTTTTAACATTCTCACCCGCATTATACCCTATCTTCCCATAAATTTCCATAAATTTCAGGATGACACTTCCGGTGACTACAAGAGACTCTTGCTTGCCCTACTCGGATGAAAACGTTCCGATCGTTCAACAACTATTTTTTGCTTTTTAAATCGTATTTTAATACTATGGATGATACGTAATGATTTTCTGTTCTAAAATTTTTTAGAAAGTTCATTAATTTCTTCTTAATATATTATTATCACGATCGAGAGGGTGAATATGATTTGACATGTATGTGTTTATTCAAATAGTTTTCTGAATTCATTTTTTTTCTTTTTCCGTCGAATAAAATGCAGACAATCTCATTTATAGATCATGCTGTTCTGCGTTTTCTAAAATGGTATTATACGAACCTTTTAAAAGAAAGGATTAATCGAAGCCTTACGAGATAAAGGTTGTAAGCTATTATCAAAAAGAAACAAAGAAAAATATGTATTTCCAAATTTTTCGTTAATTAATAAATCTATCGATTAGCATTCGATCATTACGTTATCCGATTTATAGCTTTCACAGTTAGGGGCTTCGATAAATGAAAATGTAATTGTAACACGAGGGTTGTGCCGATTAATTAATAATACATACAATTAATACAAACATATACACGTGTGTAAATTAACCAAGTATACTAATTGCAATTTATTTTTTCGAGCATGCATGCACATGTATACTTTGGCGTGTGGTATACATTTCTTTATATATTATATATATATAAATATAGATATAATATATATGTGAATACAAGGAAAGATTATGGTACAAATATTCGCGCACGATTGCTTCTATGTTAACGCAAACTATAATTTAGTTCCAAAAATTCTTTCTTTTACGTTTACAGAGCGACTGCAGCGAAGACTTTAAACGACTTCTGATCGCACTTTTGAATTAATGACAAATTACACACGGTGACTTTCTTCTTACCCGAGAGAGATAATCTATCTCATGCATCCTTTATTTTAAGTATTTAATCATTTGCGTATCTCTCGCTATCAATGTAATATCTATATTTGTTTTTAATAAATATGCATGTGTGCCAATAATCATTTGATATTTACTCGTTACAATCGTATTCTTTTACCAACAAAATATTCACTTGTTCTTTTTTCCAGAATGATTGTGCTGCCGAATGGAAAAAGCTTCTGATCGCAATGCTGAACTAGGTAGATTATTTATTCAATTTATATAATATTAAAATAATTTATACTTTTTTATTTTTTTTTATATGAAAATCAATATATATATTATAAGGAATACTTTTGTAATGTTTACTATTATTATTATTGATAAATACTTGAGTTGCAAATAATACACAAATATATTGATATAAACAATATAATCATTTTATTGATATAAAATAGAATAATTTTTTTTGTTGATACAAAACAAAATAATTGACTTACATTATATTAACAGGATAACATTATACCACAAATACTTTGGATAGTATAAGTATTTGTAGTTTACAATATGTAGCGTTATACAATTATACCATTGTAACGACAGGACCTTTATTTTTCATATTTTCTATTTCATTTATAATCTTTGCTGTATTAATTTTAATATCGAAGCAACCTAACTTTATTGGCAATATGTTAATTCTAATAAGTCTTCCTTCCAATTCAAAACATCCATGAACATCTGTTTTATTTATGTTTATATCATATAAACGAAAGCAAATTTCTGCTTTTAGATTTGGTATAATATATTCGCCAAAGCAAATTGGAGGTGGATTTCTTGCTATAAAAAAACATATATATATATGTAAACTTAGTATATATGCAGAATATTCGATTAGAAATTGTTACTAAGTTTACCTGAAATTGTTTCTTTAATTATAATTAAACCATTGTACGTTACAGTAACAGAAAAACCATAGTCTTTATCTAAATAAGTTGCATTTATGCATACTAAAAGTAATATTTTGTAATAAGTTAAATATAAATATAAATATATTATTAACATATATTATATAATACATTCAACTAACGCAATCCATCCAATGAAATTAGGTTCCATATTAAGTATTGACAACATCCACAATTATATTGAATACATTCACAACTATTGTGCAAATTAATATTGTCATCTAAAATACAATAAGAAATGCAAATAATATATAAGTAAATAAATCGCCTCGAATTAAATAGATTTAGATATTGTTTTTTTTACTGTTATCTTGTGTAGTATTATTTGCTATTGTTGCATTTATCATAAATGCAGATAGAACAATAATGCTTAAATATTTTATTTTAATCATCTTGTTCTGTAAAATGAAAGATACATACATTTAAAAATGTTTTAAATACAACTCTGTTAATATTTTACTTATACAGTAATGCTATTTAATGATTCAGTATATTTAAATATTTGTGCTCAGAATTTTAAATAACTGATCACTATTTATAATAAAATATCAGGATATATATATATTCTAATATATAATCCTTACTCTATTATAATTTTTAAAAAGTTTAAAAAGTTTAAAAAGTTTAAAATTACAATATGGACAAAAAATCCTAATGGAAATTTGCTGATGAAAATTATCACAAATTATACTATTTCGAAAAACAAAAAGTTAATTGTTACATAATAAAATATATAATCTACATATCTTTTTTTTATGAGATTAATTATATTATTTCATTTTAAGTTCATTGGCCAATTAATAAATTTTATATAAACGTACCTTTAGACCATCTTCTGTGTGTTGGACTTAAGACTAAAATCCCTAGGATACATTGCTAACAGTCATACCAATTGTCCTGTTGTTGCTAAGAACACATTAAAAATAGCGTATATTAACCAAACACGTATCAAGCGGTACTTTTTAACATCAAGTGTTTTCCGTTTTCTTCGTATTTAGTTTTATTGCTCGCCTTTAAGATAGACGAACATGTCTTTTGTGTTTACACGTGAATCTCATTCCTTTCTGACATAAGAAGAATTTCTCTAATCTGTTTAAAGAACATATTTACAAATGTCGTGTATTTCCATATTTTTAGGAAATATAAAATGTAGACATATAAAAGTAGTTTATTTAAGTTAACAATTAGGAGAAAATCATCGATATTAAATTCGAGGATATTAAAATGAAAGAAAGAAATTATTTATTTGTAAATGGTAAGAATTTTTATCTAAATATCTCTTTACAGTCTAGAACATAATATAGAAATATTAACATGTTCCATGCTGAATTTTGTTTGTTTCATTCAGTATGAAATGTATTAATGTAATTATTTTACAAATATTTTATTCTACGAATATCTATTAGGTTATTGATAAATAATATTATGCTAATGATAAATAATATTTCAGATTTGTTGACAGGCTAAATAGAATATAGTAATATATAAATAGTTGTCTATATTATATAATATCATATGGAATGTAATAATCAATATTTATCAAATATGAGCGAAAACGAATCTATGTATGGAACAACTCTTTCGCAAGAATCTATAAAAGTCATTGCAGAAAGCGTAGGAGTAGGAAACTTTCCAGATGAAGCGGCTAAGGATATTGCTGAGGATGTTAGTTACAGACTGAAAGAAATCATACAAGTCAGTAGCAAATAATATTAAATTGTTTATATATGTGTAAGAAAATTCAGAATTTAAAAGATTCTAGATTAATGATTGAATTTCAAAATTTAAAGTAGATGGTATTCGATTAGTGTAACGAGTCAGCTAAGCAACATCTCATATATGCTAACCGAATTATATTGTTCTTATAATTTTGTAGGATGCTGCAAAATTTATGAGGCATGGCAAACGTAAACGCATTACAACTCATGATATAGATCATGCATTAAAAATAAAGAATGTTGAGCCAACATATGGGTTTTTTTCCAAAGATCATATACCATTTCGGTTTGCTTCTGGTGGGGGCCGTGAATTACATTTTGTAGAAGACAAAGAAATAGATTTGAATGAAATTATTTCTATGTCCGGTGGACAAGCATGGCCCAAATTACCATTAGAAATTAACGTACGTGCTCATTGGCTTTGTATTGATGGTGTACAACCCACAATACCAGAAAATCCACCTCCAGTATCCAAAGGTAATCAATTTACAATCATTAATTAATTATAATAATATTTGTATTTATTATTGGTTTTATATCATTATGAACAATACTAACATAAATAACTATTTTTTAACAGAGGCTCAAAAGTTGGAAAGCGTTGATCCAACGAGTAAATTAAATAATAAGAGCCAAAATATAGGTGCAGGAAAACCAGGTGGTGGTGGAAAAAGTCAGAAATTACGCAATGTAGAAACTGTACACGTAAAACAATTGGCTACACACGAATTAAGCGTTGAACAACAGTTATATTACAAAGAAATAACTGAAGCATGTGTTGGTTCAGATGAAGGCCGAAGAGCAGAAGCATTGCAATCATTGTCTGCAGATCCAGGTTTACATGAAATGTTAGCACGTATGTGTACATTTATTGCAGAGGGTGTACGAGTTAATGTCGTGCAAAACCATCTTGCATTACTTATTTACCTAATGCGGATGGTTAAAGCGCTTCTTGATAATCCAAGTCTGTATCTTGAAAAATATGTAAGTAATTTAGTATATGTAACATTTACTTTTATTTATTTATATGAATATGTTTTTTTATTAATTCATTAATGAAATTAATTTACAGCTTCACGAACTAATACCATCAGTCGCTACCTGTATAGTTTCGCGTCAGTTGTGTATGAGACCAGAAGCTGATAATCATTGGGCTTTGAGAGACTTTGCTTCTCGACTTATGGCGCAAATTTGCAAAAACTTTAATACTTCTACAAACAATGTGCAGACCAGAGTAACTCGCATGTTCAGCCAAGCTTTAGCTAAATATAAAGATGTAAGATATCTTTATAAATATATATAAATATATAAGATAAATGTTACACTAAAAATAAACTATTTTTTAGACACCATTAGCTTCTCTGTATGGAGCAATTGAAGGATTATGCGAATTAGGTCCAGAAGTAATAAAAGCTTTAGTTATACCTAAATTGAAATTAATTTCTGATAGACTTGAAGCATGCGTCGAAGCCCCAGCATTATCTAGCATTGATAAAAATGGTACTGGTCATATAAAAACATTGCTTTTAGTAAGTACATTTACTATCTACTTTTTACGAGAATTATTTTTTATCTTTCAAGATTTTAGATAAAGGGTAAATATTAATCATTTTCAGAAATCAGTAGCTCCTGTCTTAAAAACAGTACGATCAGCACCAGATTATGTTGAGGACTACAAATTGGAGTACGGTTTCATAGGACCAGCATTATGTGCAGCAGTAGCTAAAGCTCGAACACAACCAACAGCTTTAGCTTCAACTGCTACAACTACCACATTAACCACTACTCAACAGCAAGGACCAACTTGCACTACCAAGACTCTTGTACAAACAGGTAATTAAAGTTATTGTTACTATTATAAATAACATTTTAATATATGAAATATTTGTAGATTTTCCTTTCTTATTAAGATAAATGATATTTAACACGTTGACTGCAATGTAAGTTTGATATGTTTTGTTGTAAAGCCCACAATTGTAAAATACGATATAAAATAATATAATAGCATCAATCACTAAATGATCCCCGTGGTTCCAATGTAGCAGTCAACGTGTTAATAAATATCATCAAAGAGAAAAAGAAGGAAAGGAGAGAATATAATATATATATTAGATTTATATTTTATGCTGATAATAATACAATATGATTTGTTTTTCTCTTATTATTATTAGAAAATATTTCAGTGTCAAATTCGAGTCCTGGACAACAAACAGGACGAACGATAATGCTTAATACAAGTAGAACTGCTAATACAACCACTGCTGGTGGTCAGAAATATGTTATTCTACAACCACGATCTCAAACGCCTACTGCATCCAATATAAATAGTGGTACAATACAACAATCTCAAACTCAACAACATCAACAGGTCAAGATTGCACAAAATAATGTAAATTCACAGAAACCACATATGCAAAATGTGGCACCTAAGTTGGTTGTTGTATGTATGCCCAACAGTAACCACACTAATACAACTATTACACAGGTATGTAATTAAAAAATTATATATTTTGTAATATTCTGATTAGAAAATATACTTTAGATTATAATAAATGATTATTTTTTAGCAAGCAAATATGACAAACAAGACACAAAGTGTTTTTGTAACACAACAAAGCGTAGAACATGCATTAAGTCCAGAAGAAGAACAATCATTTGAATAACTGTTACATTTGAGGTAAAGTTTATTAAGGTAATGTTTAACATGTTGATTGTCACATTGGTCACCAGTGATATTCAACAATTTGAAATTTTAATTAAAACATTATTAATCAATGGCCTCACTTCATTGAAAGAATTAGTTTCCGTAAGATCATTAAAGTCAAACAATGAGGAGCATGGTTAGCACTTGGATAGGTGGTGACCCTTTCAGTACATCGTGCGCTGTCAATCTCCAGAGAAGTGGTGACAGCCTTTGTAAAAAGATAAGTTTTGCAGGAAGGTATCGTAAAAAAGTTTCTGAAACTCGTATAAAAGGGACAGTAATAAAGACAATTAGAATTATTTTATTATTAAAATTAAATATAATACATCGAAAAATTCTTTTACAAGCCCATGAGAACATTATATAAATCTGGCATAGCAATCATGTTCAGTTAATCGTAGAAATTATTTTTGTATATTTCTCATATATTTCCTATATTTATATATATATTGTGCATAGTTGTATAAAAAATAAACTTTTGATATACATATATTTGCTATATACATATAATATATGTATATATATATATATATCAAATGAATGTATCTATTTAAATAATTTTAAAAATTCTTAAATATCAAGTTTAGTAATAATTAATATCGTTTTTATATAATTTTTTCGTTATTAGTGAATTGTTCCGTGATACTCTAAAATTACATAAATTACGTGAATTACTTTTAAAAATCCATTTTCAACCTGTTACGATTGTTTCGTAAGTTTCAAGATTTTTGAAAGTGAGTTACACACGAATTAAACTAAAAGCAAAGGTTAGATAAAATAAAACGACATTAATTACTACTAAAGCTGATATATTGATTGATAAGAATACAACCAATTAATTTTATTTAAGTAAAAGAATATTCTAACGGGACACTATATACAGTGCGTATTTATTTATTAGGATATACACTCTTAATTAAAAGAAAATGTAAAAATTATTTTCATAGGAATTATAACAGAATGATTTAGGATTTGACTATTTAGAATTCAGCTGGTAAGATATTTCTGCTTGCTGTAAAAGATTCTTAGACATTACACGTCCTGTATTATTCACCATTTGAGCAAATAAACTATTAGGTTTATCATGCAGTAGCTCGTAAGGAATACCAAATTCCTGCAAATACACATAGAAATATGAAATCAATGAAGTAATTATGAAAACATGGTAAATTTTCTTTTATTCTAAATTATCAGAATGATGTAATATATCTTGTTCTTACCGCAATTTCTCCGGCATYCATTACTAAAATACGATTACTATCAATAATAGTATTCAAGCGATGAGCAATTGTAAGAACAGTACAATCCGCAAATTTAGTTCTCAAAGTACGTTGTATCAATTCATCGGTACTAAAATAGATATGCATTTATATAAGCTGCATATATTTATAAATATTAAAAAACGTCAATCAGAAATACAATTATAATCAGCAATAATTTATTAATTAAAAATAATCTTATTCTTTTCTTAGCAGTGTTGTTTCACTTACTGCGAATCAATATTAGCAGTTGCCTCATCCAAGACTATAATTCGATTTTTTCTTAGAATACTTCTAGCCAGACATATCAGTTGCTTTTGACCAACACTTAAATTGTTACCATTTGCTATAATTTGATCATTCAAACCAATATCATTGAATTCGACTTCTCGAAGAACATTCCAAAGAGTCGCGTCGTCGTATTCATTAAATGGGTCCAAATTATATCTCAAGCTTGCAGCAAAGAGAATTGGTTCTTGTGGTATGATGGATATTCGAGAACGTAAATCTTGTAGACTTATCGTACTTGTATCTATACCATCAATTATTATCTCTCCATCTAGACCCTCGGAAAAAAGACGAAAGAGTGCACTTATTAATGAAGATTTTCCAGCACCTGTTCTTCCAACAATACCAACTTTCCATCCTGCTTCTATCGTAACTGTTAGATTCTGATCAGCAAGAGAGAAATGTTTTATTATGTACATTGAAATATTATTTACTGCATATTTTAGAAAGATTTTTTACCTTCAAAACAGGTGGCTCATTTGGATTGTACCTCATATAAACATTTTTAAGTACTACTTGGCCTTGCGATGGCCATGTCGGTGGTGCAGGATTCGTTGATGTTAAAGACTCCTCCTTAGGAAGATTAGTATATTGGCAAATTCTTTCCACAGATGTCATTTGAATTGATATTTCGACAATTTGCCTTATGCCGTATTGTAACATGCCAACTAAAATAAGGGCTTGTGAAATAGCTAAACCCACATCTCCTCCTAATGTGTTGTCTGAAATACAATAACTAAATTTGTTACATGTTTTTTTATTTCTCTTTGCATTTTTTAGAATAAATTTAATGTTTTATTTTTAATGATGATTAAAGCTTAAATACCTGTATCTACGAGTATAAAAAAAAAACAGATAAAGGCAATGAAAAGACAGGACAATAGATCAAAGACTAGACCTAAAAAATCTGATATCGCTAATATGAGATACCAAACTCCTGTATGTCTATCTTGTAAATGATCGAATTTCTTCTTCAAAACATGTTCTATTTCGTTACCGCTACTTCTTATTGTCGAAAGTCCAGTTAAAGTTGTATTGACGTGGCAAAATATTGGGCTTCTACCTTGAAATTAAATTCGAAATATTAATACTTCATTTATTTTATATAAAATAATATTAAAATGTAGCAAATCTATACTTACATATTCCTTCATAACGTTTAATATTTTGTACGGTTTTAACATATAATATTTGTATAAAATAACCAACGGTAGCTAATAGAATGAATGGTATAATTATCCAATAATTAATCATTAATTCTATTATAATAATACTACATCCGAGTAGAGAATCTTGTATGGTTTCTAATATTGGCTTTGGTAGTAATTCATCTAATGCTCCAATRTCTTTCGAAAATCTATTCAGAATTCTTCCTACAAAAGTTTACAATGCAATATTTTAKTAATAAAAATGTATTTTTTATAATAGTATCGTTATACTTAATATAATAAATTAATATATGATGTTATAAATTCTCGAAGTTTACTTACCGGAAGGATTCATATGAAAAAAGCGCATGTTWGTTTGTAAAATATTGTTAAATGTTATATCATGAATCTTACGGGAAGCGATCATGCAAATTTCCATAAAAAAGATACTACGTAAAAAGACCAAAATTATACAGGTAATAATAATTATTGTGTAAACATATATAGCAGAAGTTGTAGTCAATAATCCTATATTATCTGTGGATAGAAAGCTTGATAAAATTGTATTATTTATCGTGCTTTGATATTCATATCTTTTATTCACGATAAAACTTTGATTTTTAACACTCCTTATTACTTCTAAATTCGTCCAGTAAGAAACCCAATAATCAGTACCGCTTGCAAATAATTGTGTTATTAATGTTAATATTATAAAAGCAGATAGAGTCAACCAATTGGCGCCATATCGAAAATATTTGATATATAATTTCCAGGAAACATTGGGAATTAATTCTTCTTGCTCATCGGTGTCTTCAGTTTTATAATCACCCTTCTCGGATCCCTGTCATAATTACTTCTATATAAGACATCACGGACGATTACATACTATGTTGAATTCTTAAACATATTATTTTTTAATATCTATTACCGGGATTAAACTGTTGTCAGATTTAATAGATGCTTTACTTCTTATACTATGTGTGATATCATCAAATTGTTCGATGTCAATAGCATCATCGAGTTTGTCTCGTTCTTTGTCCATTTTGATCTGAGTGATCATTTTTACAAATTCATCGTTATTTTTAACTAGTTCATTATACTTTCCTTTCACTTTGACGGTACCCTTAATAATAAATATTCCAGTTTAAAATCGTTCTATTCAATTAAATCAATTTCATTACTCACATGATTCAATGCTACAATAACATCTGTTGATTTGAGAAACTGTAATTGATGCGTTGCCAATATCCTCGTAGTACCACGAAGATATTCGTTGATACATTTTGTAAAAATATGTCGAGCAACTTTCGCGTCTACTGCACTCAAAGGATCATCCAGTAAATAAATATCTGCTTGTTTATAGACAGCTCTTGCCAAATTRATGCGTGCTTTTTGTCCACCGGATAACATGACTCCTTTTTCTCCAACAAAAGACATATCKCCKTGWGGTAATTGCTGAAAATCTTTACTCAGGGCACATACTCGTRTTAYCTAAAARTGTATTGTTAATATGAGTATTTTTATTTTTTCTAGACCATTATAAATRATATAGTTTGACGAGTTAATCATTCACCTACATCCATGTATCTTTTCTCATCGTATGCTCGACCGAAAAGAATATTTTCTTTGATGGTTCCATCAAAAAGCCACGGTTCTTGAGAGGCATAAGAAATTGTAATGTTTGGATTATCGGTGAAGTATTTATCAAAGTTTTTCAGAGATTCCATTTTTGCATCAGAGTTTTGAAGAATCCTTAATATTCCAGTGTACAGAGGAAGTTCTTTTAAAATGGTATGTAAAAGGGCTGTCTTCCCTGCTCCAACTTGACCAAATAGAATGCAAAGCTGGCCTGGGTCCACTTTTAGATTGATATTACATAGAGTAGGTGGAAATTTATTAGATACCCAGTTTGCTGTTACTCTAGTCATTTCAATGGATGCTAGTTTGTTTTCTTCAACTTTTATTACATCTTCTTCTCTCGACTTTAAAAAGATTTTATAGTTTTCTACTTTATTATTGTATTTTGACGTCTTCCATGGCGTTTGATTGTTTGATATAACTTCGTCCAACATTAAAAATTCCTGAAAGAATTGTTATCCTTTTTTAATTAATTAACAAATAATTAATTTAAAAAACAAACAGATTATGGCAAACCTCGATTCTTTGTACGCTTATTTTAGTCTCGCTCAACCATATTAAAGCTAGTAGAAAGAACATAGCAATCGTTAATTGTAGCATGCTGAAGTACGTAGACCAAATATAAGTATATTTAGGATTTAGAGTTTTGTTCGCGAGAGCGTACACTACCATACAAAAAAATAAAGTGATTCTTTCAGTATAAACTAACATTGAAAGAGACAATACTCGAATTAACGTGGCGAGACGAATTTTTTTCATTTCAGCCGAACGTGTATTCATCACAAATTTACTGAACGGTTTTTCCCAGCCATACATTTTGATCATCTTAAACAAATCATATTTTATATTTAAATACATTAATCAATTTTAAAGAATACATATTTTTTCTTTTGATTTTTATCGTTAAAAAATAGCTACCTGTATGCCATTTATAAATTCACCCATAAGCTGTACCCTTTTATCCGTTAATGTTGCTATACTTGCTCTCAAACGATTACTTATTATAGGGAAATATCCTTGAATGGGAAGAGAGATCAATATGAAACATGCGACGCCGAAAAATGATGAGAGTCCGATCATTGTCCACATTATGTAGACTATCACTACGAGCTACGGATTGTTGAATAATTTTATAATCCAATGATTACAACTGTGCTGTAATTATGACAGTGGACTGACAATAAGTTATAAAATAATTTTATAATTACTTGTACGATAAATCATTAATCTAATTTTGCCAATTTTTTCTACTTATGTTAGATCACTGTAATAATTATCAGAGAACATTTGTTTGATAATATAATTTGATAATTACAGCAATTTAAGATAATAGAAAAACTAATTTATTGCATTTTTTGAGTTCAAGCTTTTACCTGGATCGGTGCAATCCATAGATAATGCATATAAAAAGGTACCATATCAAAACGGCTCATATCATTGCTAAGAATATTAATAACTTGTCCAGCATTAGTTGTTTGTGTTAGGGCAACTTTACTTAGTCGTAGTATCTGAAACGAATATTTTCGTTTATTAATTTAATTACTGTTGTCGAAATATTCATTTATTTTACAACAACGTACGTAACTTCATTTACTAAAATAACATTGTTAAATGATAACACAACCTTGACGCAAACAGAATTACCATAATATATAAGTCATTTATTTCTGATAAAATGTAAAAGTTACGTAAACAGGAAAAAAATGTAATACAAGATAATGGACTTAAAACCATTCATTATTTTTCATTGTCAGACAAAAAATATAATAGTAAAACAATCTTTTTCGTATAAAATTAACATACTTTCCTGTATACCAGAGAACTGCAAGCTAAGCGAATTTGCATTCCCATTTCTCGACTTCGTAATGCTACATGATGCATGATAATAACAGATACTGTGATATTGATAATTAAACCGAATGCAATAGCTATGCCTTCTTTTTTTGTAATAGTTTTTGAATTCGTTGTAGTCACATTAAAATAATCGATGATCCATCCTTGAAGAATTGGTTGTAACGTATTCAATATTACACATTGCACAAATAGAAATGTCGTTAACAGCAGATATTTTCGCCAAAATATACGAAATATGGCTTTGGACAAGGACGGCTTTGTACCTTTGCCTAATTTTTTATTACCGTCCTTTTCTAATACGTATTCGACGTATTTTAATTTCTCCCATTCTCGAGTCCATTCTCTGTTCAAAATTGTATAAGAAATTAATTTCATTTTTTATTGATGATGAAAATAAAAATAATAGGAAGGAAATTTAATGAACATTCGAATACTAAATAAATGGTTATACTTTTCGAGCAAATCTCCAAGCCTCTCTGATTTGTCGGACTTCAAAGGATCGTAAATATCTTCTAATGTTAATATTCCTTTCACTCCTTTTTTAAATATATCTTTGAGCCACCTAATTTAATATAATATATAGATTAAAACAACAATAATTATTAATATAATTATCAAAGATGTTAAAAAGAACTGAAAATTTTCATATAATTAGAAATAATTTTATAATCGAAACAAACCAAAAAGTTAAAATACTAAATAAATTAGCTGATTCTTCTGGACTTCTGTTAATAGGACACTTATCTATATCCATTGTTTTTTTATCAAATTATTTTCATTAAATATGCATGTATAGTTACAATAATCTATATTTACGTATATATTTATATTTAAAATAGTCACAATGATTGCGACTGTTGCGTGGTTAAAAAATTCAGGATTACTAGAAATGTTAGTTGTTACCGAAGCCTTTAATACCTTCCTTCTTCTAAAGTAATTATACACAAAGTGATAAAAGTAACAATAAAACGTGTTACTGTAAATTACGAAGAATAATCTACAAGAAGCTAATAGAAAGTATTGGAAACGAGTTGCATGTACGTTTAAATAATTGTAAGCCTTAAAGATCGATCGTTCTTTATTTATTTATCGTAATAATTTTAGGATAGTATACATCTATGATTTTTATGTGTGTATATATATTAACGTTAAGAGGAAAAATGAATAGTCCAGGTATGCAAAGTGTTTTTTTGAATTTTAAAATGATATTTTTTTTTTAATCTTCAATTAGTTATGATCAGAACGTATCCTACCCGGCGTTACCTATATCTAAATATCTTGTGGAGTTATTGGTGAGTTATATAAGTAAAAAACACTTATTTTAATTACGAGGTCTTTCAACTAAACAATGAAATTATAGTTGTTAAAAATCGTGTGCTTGCTAATGTAAGCCTACTTTAAAATAAACCAAATTGCTTTGACCATAAAATGTAAAAAATATTCTGACGTAAACTTGACAAACCTTGAACAAAATGATAAAAATAGTAAGTAACAGTAAGAGCCTTATAAACTAGTGCACCATCATGGCTGTTGAAAGTCCCCAGACTTTACATTAAAAAAGAAAAAATATTAATAATAACAAAATAAGAATATTTATCGATGATAAATGATTGGGGAAGATCGAAACAATAAATGTTAATTAGAGTTATTCGGAATAATATTACGATTAGTTAGACAACAAGATTGCATAAGAGTACAGTTACTAAGAACAGTATATTTAAAACTCATATTAATAAATAAGAAGCAACAATAATGAATAAAATACACATTATAACAATTTTTCTTATTACAAGTTCATAGTTATTGCATACATATAGACCTTATATTATTTAAATATATGTAAACTAAGTAAAAGCATGACTATTAACTTTCTTTTAATTCATATATATTCAAGATTATCATGAAATGATAAGTCATTTATATTGAAGCTACTCGTAGATAATTTTAGACTATTTTGTAAAGAATTTCGTCGGTAAGCCATTTCTGCTTGCTGTAAAAGATTCTTAGACATTACACGTCCTGTATTATTCACCATTTGAGCAAATAAACTATTAGGTTTATCATGCAGTAGCTC